>NW_028295613.1:600000-874000 GCF_964341445.2 Mesoplodon mirus | reverse complement strand
CCAGGACAGTGTCAGCAGCATGCTCCATTCCATTGTCATCACAATGCTCCATGACACCTGTCATCACAATACCCCATGAACATTTTCAGCCCAATGCTCCATGAATATTTTCAGCCCAATGCTCCATGACCTTCTCATCACAATGCTCCATGACAAATATCATCACAATGCTCCATGATCACTGTCATCACAACACTCCATGACACCTGACAACACAATGATCCCAGTCTCTTGTCATCATAAAGCTCCATGACCCCTGTCATCACAAAAATCCATGAACATTTTCAGCCCAATGCTCCATGACAATTGTCATCACAATGATCCATGCCCTTGTCATCCCAATGCTCCATGACCCCTGTATTCACAATGCTCCGTGACACTTGTCATCACAGTGTCCCATGACACCTGTCATCACAATGCTCCATACCTTTGTCAGCAAAACGTTACATGACTTTGTCATTACAATGCTGTATGCGCTTGTCATCACAATACTACTTTACCATTGTCATCACAATCCTCCATGAAACTTGGGGTCACATTGCTTCATGCCCTTGTCATCACAATGCTCCATGATCCTTGAAATCAAAATGATCCATGACGTCTGTCATCACAATGCTACAAACCCTTGTGATCACAATGTTCCATAGCACTTGTCATCACAACGCACCATGATGCGTGTCATCACAATACTCCATGCCTTTTTCATCGCAATGCTCCATGACCATTGTCATCACAATTCTCAATACACTTGACATCACAATGCTCCCTGACACTTGTCGACAGAATGCTCCTTGAACCCTGTCACGAAAATGCTCCATTCCTTTTTCATCACAATGCCCCATGCCATTTTCACCACAATGCACAATGTCATTGGCATCAAAATACTCCAGAAGCTTGTCATCAGAATGCTCCATGACCCTTGTCATCACCATGCTGCATTCCCTTGTAATCACAATGCTCCATGACCCCTGTCATCACAATACTCCATGAATATTTTCAGCCCAATGCTCCATGACCTTCTCATCACAATGTTCCATGACCAATGTCATCACAATGCTCCATGACCACTGTCATCACAACACTCCATGACACCTGACAACAAAATGATCCGGGACTCTTGTCATCACAATGCTCCAAGACCCCTGTAATCACAATGCTCCATGACCCCTGTCATCACAATACTCCATGAACATTGCCAGGCCAATGCTCCAGGACACTTGTCATAACAATGATCCATGCCCTTGTCATCCCAATGCTCCATGACCCCTCTATTCACAATGCTCCGTGACTCTTGTCATCACAGTGCTCCATGACACCTGTCATCAAAATGCTCCATGCCTTTGTCAGGAAAATGCTACATGAACTTGTCATTACAATGCTCTATGTGCTTGTCATAACAATACTCCTTTACCATTGTCATCACAAAACTCCAAGAACCTTGGGATCACATTGCATTATGCCCTAGTCATCACAATGCTCCCTGTCACCTATCTTCCCAATACAGCATGACCCGGTCATCACAATGCTCCACGCCCTTGTCATTACAATGTGCCATTCCAACTCTCATAACAATAATACATGAAACTTATTGGAACAATGCTCCATGCCCTTGTCATCACAAAGCTCCATGCCCTTGTTATTACAATGTTCCAAGACCCCTGTAATCAGAATGCTCCATACCCATTTTCATCAGTATTCTCCATGAGACTTGTCATCACAAGGCTCCATGGTTTTTTCATCACAATGCTCCAGGAACTTGTCATCACAACGCTTCACGACATTGCCATGAAAATTCTCAATGGCCCTTGTCATCATAATGCTCCAAACCCTAGTCATCACAATCGTCCAATATATTTGTCATCACAATCCTCCATTACATTTGGCATCACAATGCTCCCGGCCATTGTCATCGCAATGGACCATGACATATGTCATCACAATGCTCCCTGACACCTGTCTTCACAATACTCCATGACCTTGTCATCACAACGCTCCATGCCCTTGTCATCACAATGCACCATGTCCACTGTCATCACAATAATCTATGAAACTTGTCAGACCAATGCTCCATGCCCCTCTCATCACAATGCTCCATGCCCTTGTCATCAAAATGCTCCATGACACCTGTCATCACAACGCTCCCTGACTCTAGTCATCACAATGCTTCATAACGTTTATCATCACAACGGTCCATGCCCACGTCATCACAAGGCTCTGTGACCTTTGTAACCACAATGCTCCATGAACTTTTCATCACAGTGCTCCGTGACCCTTGTCATCACAATGCTCCATGTCTTTGTCAGAACAATGTTCCATGACCCTTGTCATCACAAAGTTCCATGCGTTTTTCATCACAATGATCCACAACATTGTCATCGCTATGCTCCATAAACCTTGTAATCACAATGCTCCATGCACTTCTCATCCAAATGCTCTCTCACATGAGATATCACAATGTTCCATCACTAGTCATCACAATCCTCCCTCACCCTTGTTATCACAATGATCCATGACCCCAGTCATAAAAATGCTACATCCCATTATCAGCACAATGTTCCTTGACCCCTGACATCACAATGTTCCATAACACCTGTCATCAAAATGCTCCATGACCCTTTTCATCCCACAGCTCCATGACCCCTGGCATCACAATGTTCTATAACCCCTGCCATCAAAATGTTCCATTACAATTTTTATCAAATTGCTGCATGACCTGGTCATCAAATGCTCCCTGCCCTTCTCATCACAATGCACCATGCCCTTTTCATCAAAATGCTCCATGACTTGTCATCACAAATCTCCATGACCCTTGGCATCACAATGCTCCTTATCATTGTCATCACAATGCTCCATGAACCCTCTCATCACATTGATCCATGCCCTTGTCATCACAATGCTCTATGACACTTGTCATCACATTGCTCGATGCCCTTCTCATCACAATGCTCCATGCCCTTGTCATTACAATCCCCCATGACCAATTTATCACATTTTACCGTGCCCTTGTCATCACAATGCTCCATGCCCACTCTCATCACAATAATCCATGAAACATTTCAGACCAATGCTCAATGCCCTTCTCATCACAATGCTCCATTACCTCTGTCATAAAAATGCTCCATGAACCCTGCCATCACAATGTTCCACGGCTTTGTCATCACAAGGCTCCATGACCCTTGTCATCACAATGCTTCAAGACCCTTGTAATCACTATGATCCATGCCCTTGTCATCACAAAGCTCCATGATGCATGTCATCAGAATGCTCCCTGATCTTCTCCTCACACTGCTCCATGCCCTTGTCATCACAATGCTCCAAGACACCTGTAATCACAATACTCCCTGCCCCTTTTCAACAGAATGCTCCATGAGACTTGTCATCACAAGTCTCCATGGTCATCTCATCACAATGCTCCAGGACCTTGTCATCACCATGCTCCATTCCCTTCTCATCACAATTCTCCATGACCCATGTCATCACAATACTCCATGAACATTTTCAGTCATATGCTCAATGACTGAATCCTCAAAATGCACCATGACCAATATCATCACAATGCTCCATGACCACTGTCATCACAACACTCCATGACACCTGAGAACACAATGATCCGGGACTCTTGTCATCAAAATGCTCCACGACCCCTGTAATCACAATGCTCCATGACCCCTGTCATCACAATACTCCATGAACACTTTCAGCCCAATGCTCCATGTCACTTGTCATCACAATGATCCATGCCCTTGTCATCCCAATGCTCCATGACCCCTGTATTCACAATGCTCCGTGACGCTTGTCATCACAGTGCTCCATGACACCTGTCATCACAATGCTCCATGCCTTTGTCAGCAAAATGCTACATGACCTTGTCATTACAATGCTCTATGTGCTTGTCATCACAATACTCCATTACCATTGTCATCACAATCCTCTATGAACTTTGGGATCACATTGCTTCATTACCTTGTCATCACAATGCTCCATGCTCCTTGAAATCAAAATGATCCATGACCTCTGTCATCACAATGCTCCAAACTCTTGTGATCACAATGTTCCATAACACTTGCCATCACAACGCTCCATGATGCCTGTCATCACAATACTCCATGAACTTTTCATAACAATGCTCCATGACCTTTGTCATCACAATTCTCAATACACTTGTCATCACAATGCTCCCTGACATTTATCATCAGAATTCTCCTTGAACCCTGTCACGAAAAGGATCCATGCCTTTTTCTTCACAATGCCCCATGCCGTTTTCATAACAATGCTCCATGCCATTGTCATCAAAATACTCCACAAGCTTGTGATCAGAATGCTCCATGCCCCTTGTCATCACAATTCTCCATGCACTTGTCAGCACAATGCTCCCTGACCCTTGTCATCACAATGCACCATGTCCACTGTCATCACAATAATCTATGAAACTTGTCAGACCAATGCTCCATGCCCCTCTCATCACAATGCTCCATGCCCTTGTCATCAAAATGCTCCATGACACCTGTCATCACAACGCTCCCTGACTCTAGTCATCACAATGCTTCATAACGTTTATCATCACAACGGTCCATGCCCACGTCATCACAAGGCTCTGTGACCTTTGTAACCACAATGCTCCATGAACTTTTCATCACAGTGCTCCGTGACCCTTGTCATCACAATGCTCCATGTCTTTGTCAGAACAATGTTCCATGACCCTTGTCATCACAAAGTTCCATGCGTTTTTCATCACAATGATCCACAACATTGTCATCGCTATGCTCCATAAACCTTGTAATCACAATGCTCCATGCACTTCTCATCCAAATGCTCTCTCACATGAGATATCACAATGTTCCATCACTAGTCATCACAATCCTCCCTCACCCTTGTTATCACAATGATCCATGACCCCAGTCATAAAAATGCTACATCCCATTATCAGCACAATGTTCCTTGACCCCTGACATCACAATGTTCCATAACACCTGTCATCAAAATGCTCCATGACCCTTTTCATCCCACAGCTCCATGACCCCTGGCATCACAATGTTCTATAACCCCTGCCATCAAAATATTCCATTACAATTTTTATCAAATTGCTGCATGACCTGGTCATCAAATGCTCCCTGCCCTTCTCATCACAATGCACCATGCCCTTTTCATCAAAATGCTCCATGACTTGTCATCACAAATCTCCATGACCCTTGGCATCACAATGCTCCTTATCATTGTCATCACAATGCTCCATGAACCCTCTCATCACATTGATCCATGCCCTTGTCATCACAATGCTCTATGACACTTGTCATCACATTGCTCGATGCCCTTCTCATCACAATGCTCCATGCCCTTGTCATTACAATCCCCCATGACCAATTTATCACATTTTACCGTGCCCTTGTCATCACAATGCTCCATGCCCACTCTCATCACAATAATCCATGAAACATTTCAGACCAATGCTCAATGCCCTTCTCATCACAATGCTCCATTACCTCTGTCATAAAAATGCTCCATGAACCCTGCCATCACAATGTTCCACGGCTTTGTCATCACAAGGCTCCATGACCCTTGTCATCACAATGCTTCAAGACCCTTGTAATCACTATGATCCATGCCCTTGTCATCACAAAGCTCCATGATGCATGTCATCAGAATGCTCCCTGATCTTCTCCTCACACTGCTCCATGCCCTTGTCATCACAATGCTCCAAGACACCTGTAATCACAATACTCCCTGCCCCTTTTCAACAGAATGCTCCATGAGACTTGTCATCACAAGTCTCCATGGTCATCTCATCACAATGCTCCAGGACCTTGTCATCACCATGCTCCATTCCCTTCTCATCACAATTCTCCATGACCCATGTCATCACAATACTCCATGAACATTTTCAGTCATATGCTCAATGACTGAATCCTCAAAATGCACCATGACCAATATCATCACAATGCTCCATGACCACTGTCATCACAACACTCCATGACACCTGAGAACACAATGATCCGGGACTCTTGTCATCAAAATGCTCCACGACCCCTGTAATCACAATGCTCCATGACCCCTGTCATCACAATACTCCATGAACACTTTCAGCCCAATGCTCCATGTCACTTGTCATCACAATGATCCATGCCCTTGTCATCCCAATGCTCCATGACCCCTGTATTCACAATGCTCCGTGACGCTTGTCATCACAGTGCTCCATGACACCTGTCATCACAATGCTCCATGCCTTTGTCAGCAAAATGCTACATGACCTTGTCATTACAATGCTCTATGTGCTTGTCATCACAATACTCCATTACCATTGTCATCACAATCCTCTATGAACTTTGGGATCACATTGCTTCATTACCTTGTCATCACAATGCTCCATGCTCCTTGAAATCAAAATGATCCATGACCTCTGTCATCACAATGCTCCAAACTCTTGTGATCACAATGTTCCATAACACTTGCCATCACAACGCTCCATGATGCCTGTCATCACAATACTCCATGAACTTTTCATAACAATGCTCCATGACCTTTGTCATCACAATTCTCAATACACTTGTCATCACAATGCTCCCTGACATTTATCATCAGAATTCTCCTTGAACCCTGTCACGAAAAGGATCCATGCCTTTTTCTTCACAATGCCCCATGCCGTTTTCATAACAATGCTCCATGCCATTGTCATCAAAATACTCCACAAGCTTGTGATCAGAATGCTCCATGCCCCTTGTCATCACAATTCTCCATGCACTTGTCAGCACAATGCTCCCTGACCCTTGTCATCACAATGCACCATGTCCACTGTCATCACAATAATCTATGAAACTTGTCAGACCAATGCTCCATGCCCCTCTCATCACAATGCTCCATGCCCTTGTCATCAAAATGCTCCATGACACCTGTCATCACAACGCTCCCTGACTCTAGTCATCACAATGCTTCATAACGTTTATCATCACAACGGTCCATGCCCACGTCATCACAAGGCTCTGTGACCTTTGTAACCACAATGCTCCATGAACTTTTCATCACAGTGCTCCGTGACCCTTGTCATCACAATGCTCCATGTCTTTGTCAGAACAATGTTCCATGACCCTTGTCATCACAAAGTTCCATGCGTTTTTCATCACAATGATCCACAACATTGTCATCGCTATGCTCCATAAACCTTGTAATCACAATGCTCCATGCACTTCTCATCCAAATGCTCTCTCACATGAGATATCACAATGTTCCATCACTAGTCATCACAATCCTCCCTCACCCTTGTTATCACAATGATCCATGACCCCAGTCATAAAAATGCTACATCCCATTATCAGCACAATGTTCCTTGACCCCTGACATCACAATGTTCCATAACACCTGTCATCAAAATGCTCCATGACCCTTTTCATCCCACAGCTCCATGACCCCTGGCATCACAATGTTCTATAACCCCTGCCATCAAAATGTTCCATTACAATTTTTATCAAATTGCTGCATGACCTGGTCATCAAATGCTCCCTGCCCTTCTCATCACAATGCACCATGCCCTTTTCATCAAAATGCTCCATGACTTGTCATCACAAATCTCCATGACCCTTGGCATCACAATGCTCCTTATCATTGTCATCACAATGCTCCATGAACCCTCTCATCACATTGATCCATGCCCTTGTCATCACAATGCTCTATGACACTTGTCATCACATTGCTCGATGCCCTTCTCATCACAATGCTCCATGCCCTTGTCATTACAATCCCCCATGACCAATTTATCACATTTTACCGTGCCCTTGTCATCACAATGCTCCATGCCCACTCTCATCACAATAATCCATGAAACATTTCAGACCAATGCTCAATGCCCTTCTCATCACAATGCTCCATTACCTCTGTCATAAAAATGCTCCATGAACCCTGCCATCACAATGTTCCACGGCTTTGTCATCACAAGGCTCCATGACCCTTGTCATCACAATGCTTCAAGACCCTTGTAATCACTATGATCCATGCCCTTGTCATCACAAAGCTCCATGATGCATGTCATCAGAATGCTCCCTGATCTTCTCCTCACACTGCTCCATGCCCTTGTCATCACAATGCTCCAAGACACCTGTAATCACAATACTCCCTGCCCCTTTTCAACAGAATGCTCCATGAGACTTGTCATCACAAGTCTCCATGGTCATCTCATCACAATGCTCCAGGACCTTGTCATCACCATGCTCCATTCCCTTCTCATCACAATTCTCCATGACCCATGTCATCACAATACTCCATGAACATTTTCAGTCATATGCTCAATGACTGAATCCTCAAAATGCACCATGACCAATATCATCACAATGCTCCATGACCACTGTCATCACAACACTCCATGACACCTGAGAACACAATGATCCGGGACTCTTGTCATCAAAATGCTCCACGACCCCTGTAATCACAATGCTCCATGACCCCTGTCATCACAATACTCCATGAACACTTTCAGCCCAATGCTCCATGACACTTGTCATCACAATGATCCATGCCCTTGTCATCCCAATGCTCCATGACCCCTGTATTCACAATGCTCCGTGACGCTTGTCATCACAGTGCTCCATGACACCTGTCATCACAATGCTCCATGCCTTTGTCAGCAAAATGCTACATGACCTTGTCATTACAATGCTCTATGTGCTTGTCATCACAATACTCCATTACCATTGTCATCACAATCCTCTATGAACTTTGGGATCACATTGCTTCATTACCTTGTCATCACAATGCTCCATGCTCCTTGAAATCAAAATGATCCATGACCTCTGTCATCACAATGCTCCAAACTCTTGTGATCACAATGTTCCATAACACTTGCCATCACAACGCTCCATGATGCCTGTCATCACAATACTCCATGAACTTTTCATAACAATGCTCCATGACCTTTGTCATCACAATTCTCAATACACTTGTCATCACAATGCTCCCTGACATTTATCATCAGAATTCTCCTTGAACCCTGTCACGAAAAGGATCCATGCCTTTTTCTTCACAATGCCCCATGCCGTTTTCATAACAATGCTCCATGCCATTGTCATCAAAATACTCCACAAGCTTGTGATCAGAATGCTCCATGACCCTTGTCATCACAATTCTCCATGCACTTGTCAGCACAATGCTCCCTGACCCTTGTCATCACAATGCTCCAAGCCATTGTCATCACAATGCTACATTACATTTGTCATCAGAATTCTCCATGACATTTGGTATCACAATGCTCCATGCCATTGTCATCACAATGGGCCATTACATATGTCATCACAATGCTCCCTGACACCTCTCTTCACAATACTGCATGACCTGGTCATCACAATGCTCCATGCCCTTATCACCACAAGGCGCTATTACCAATGTCATCACAATAATCCATGAAACTTATTAGACCAATCCTCCATGCCCTTGTCATAACAACACTCCATGATGCCTGTCATCACAATACTCCATGCCCTTGTCATCACAATGCTCCATGCACTTTTTATCACAATGTTCCAAGACCCCTGTAATCAGAATGCTCCATGCCCTTTTTCCTCAGTATGCTCCATGAGACCTGTCATCACAAGGCTCCATGGTTTTCTCATCACAATGCTCCAGGACTTTGTCATCACAATGCTTCATGACATTGTCATGGAAATTCTCAATGGCCCTTGTCATCATAATGCTCCAAGCCCTAGTCATCACAATGCTCCATTATATTTGTCATCACAATCCTCCATTACATTTGGCATCACAATGCTCCATGCCATTGTCATCACAATGGACTATGACATATGTCATCACAATGCTCCCTGACACCTGTCTTCACAATACTCCATTCCCTTGTCATCACAATGCTCCATGCCCTTGTCATCACAATGCTCCATGTCCATTTTCATCACAATAATCTATGAAACTTGTCAGACCAATGTTCCATGCCCCTGTCAGCACAATGCTCCATGCCCTTGTCATCACAATTCTCCATGACCGCTGTCATCACAATGCTCCGTGACTCCAGTCATCACAATGCTTCATAACGTTTGTCATCACAACGGTCCATGCCCGCATCATCACAAGGCTCTGTGACATTTGTAACCACAATGCTCTATGAACTTTTCATCACAATGCTCCGTGACCCTTGTCATCACAATGCTCCATGTCTTTGTCAGAACAATGCTCCATGACATTTGTCATCACAAAGTGCCATGCGCTTTTCATCACTATGATCCACAACCTTGTCATCTCTATGCTCCATAAACGTTGTAATCACAATGCTCCATGCATATTTCTTCCAAATGCTCTCTCACATGAGATATCACAATGTTCCATCACTAGTCATCACAATCTTCCCTCACACCTCTTATCACAATGTTCCATGACCCGTGTCATCACAATGCTATATCCCCTTACCAGCACAATGTTACATGACCTATGACATCACAATGTTCCATAACCACTGTCATCAAAATGCTCCATCACCCTTTTCATCGCAAAGCTCCATGACCCCTGGCATCACAATGTTCTATAACCCCTGTCATCAAAATGTTCCATTACTCTTTTCATCAAATTGATGCATGACCCTGTCATCAAAATTCTCCCTGCCTTTCTCATCACAATGCACCACATGCTTGACATCAAAATGCTCCATGACATTGTCATCACAAAGCTCAATGACCCTTGGCATCACAATGCTCCATGAACCCTCTCATCACATTGCTCCATGCCCTTGTCATCACAAAGCACCATGACACTTGTCATCACAATGCTCGATGCCCTTCTCATCACAATGCTCCATGCCCTTTTCATTACAATCCCACATAACCCATGTATCACAGTGTACCGTGCTCTTGTCATCACAATGTTCCTTGCCCACTCTCATCACAATTATCCATGAAATATTTCATACCAATGCTCAATGCCATTCTCATCACAATGCTCCTTTACCTCTATCATAACAATGCTCCATGACCCCTGCCATCACAATCTTCCACGGCCTTGTCATCACAAGGCTCCAAGACCCCTGTAATCACAATGCTCCATGACACATGTCATCAGAAAGTTCCATGGCCTTCTCCTCACAGTGCTCCATGCCCTTGTCATCACAATGCTCCAAGACCCCTGTAATCACAATGCTCCATGCCCCTTTTCAACAGAATGCTCCATGAGACTTGTCATTACAAGTCTCCATGGTCTTCTCATCACAATGATCCAGGACCTTGTCATCACCACACTCCATTCCCTTGTCATCACAATGCTCCATGACACCTGTCATCAAAATACTCCATGAATATTTTCAGCCCAATGCTCCATGACCTTCTCATCACAATGCTCCATGACCAATATCATCACAATGCTCCATGACCACTGTCATCACAACACTCCATGACACCTGACAACACAATGATCCGGGACTCTTTTCATCACAATGCTCCATGACCCCTGTCATCACAATGCTCCATGAATATTTTCAGCCAAAATCTTCATGACCCTTGTCATCACAATGATCCATGACCTTGTCATCCCAGTGCTCCATGAACCATGTATTCACAATGCTCCGTGACGCTTGTCATCACAATGCTCCGTGACTCCAGTCATCACAATGATTCATGACCTTTGTCATCACAATGGTCAATGCCCTCGTCATCAACAGTCTCTGTGACATTTTTAAACACAATCCTCCATGAACTTTTCATCACAATGCTCTTTGACCCATGTCATCACAATGCTCTACGCCTTTCTCAGCAAAATGCTCCAACCCTTGTCATCACAATGCTCCATGACCCCTGTCATCACAAAGCTCCGTGACTCCAGTCATCACAATGCTTCATAAAATTTGTCATCACAGAGGTCCATGTCTGCATCATCACATGGCTCTATGACCTTTTTAACCACAATGATCCATGAACTTTTCATCTCAATGCTCCGTGACACTTGTCATCACAGTGCTCCATGCCTTTGTCAGAAAAATGCTCCATGACCCATGTCATCACAATGTGTCACACGCTTTTTATCCCAACGTTCCACATATTGTCATCGCAATGATCCATAAAACTTGTAATTACAATGCTCCATGCCCTTCTCATCACAATGCTCCATTACCCCTGTCATGACAATGCTCCATGATCCCTGTCATCTCAATGTTTCACGGCCTTGTCATCACAAGGATCCATGACACTTGTCATTACAATGATCCAAGTCCCCTGTAATCACAATGTTCCATGCTCTTGTCATCACAAAGCTCCATGACACATGTCATCAGAATGTTCCATGTCCTTCTCATCAAAATGCTCCATGCCCTTGTCATCATAATGCTCCAAAACCCCTGTAATCACAATGCTCCATGCCCCTTTTCATCTCAATGCTCCATGAACCCTGTCATCACAATGTATCATGCCCATCATCATAATGCTTCCGGCTATTGTCAGCACAATAAATCAAAATTCTCCATGACCTCTGTCATCACAATGCTCCATGACCCCTGTCATGAAAATACTCCATGAACATTTTCAGCCCAATGCTCCATGACCCTTGTCATCACAATTATCCATGACCCTTGTATTCAAAATGCTCCGTGACACTTGTCATCACACTGCTCCATGACACTTGTCATCACAATGCTCCATGCCTTTGTCAGTAAAATTCTCCATGACCTTGTCATTACAATGCTCTATGCGCTTGTCATCACACTGCTCCATGATCCCTGTTATCACAATGCTCCATGCCCTTTTTCATCTCAATGTTCCATGAACCCTTTCATCACAATGCACCATGCCCATCATCATAATGATTCAGGCTATTGTTACCACAGTGAAATCAGTATTCTCCATGACCTCTGTCATCATAATGCTCCAAACCCTTGTGATCACAATGTTCCATAACATTTATCATCACAACACCCCATGACGCTCATCATCACAATTAATCATGGTCTTCTCATCACAGTGCTCCATGATCTTTGTCATCACAATGCTCAATACACTTGTCTTCACAATGCTCCCAGACACTTGTCTTCTGTATGCTCCTTGAAACCTGTCATGACAAGGCTCCAGGCCTTTTTCATCACAATGATCCATGCCATTTTCATCACAATGCTCCAGACCCCTGTAATCACTATGCTCCTTGCCCTTGTCATCACAGAGCTCCATGACACATGTCATCAGAATGCTCCATGGCCTTCTCCTCACAATGCTCCGTGTCATTGTCATCACAATGCTCCTTGTACCCTCTAATCACATTGCTCCAAGCCATTGTCATTACAATTGTCAATGACCCATGTATCACAGTGTTCCGTGCCGTGGTCATCACAATGCTCCAGCCCACTCTCATCACAATAATGTATGAAATATTTCAAACCAATGTTCAATGCCCTCCTCATCACAATGCTCCATTACCTCTGTCATAACAATGCTCCATGACACCTGCCATCACAATGTTCCACGGCCTTGTCATCACAAGGCTCCATGACCCTTGTCATCACAATGCTCCAGGACACTTGTAATCAAAATGCTCCATGCCCTTGTCATAACAAAGCTCCATGACGCATGCCATCAGAATGTTCCATAGCCTTCTTATCACAATGCTCCATGCCCTTGTCATCACAATGCTCCAAGACCCCTGTAATCACAATGCTACATACCCCTTTTCATCTCAATGCTCCATGAACCCTGTCATCAAAATGCACCATGCCCATCATCATAATGCTTCAGGTTATTGTCATTAAAATGAAATCAAAATTCTTTATGACCTCTGTCATCATAATGCTCCAAACCCTTGTGATCACAATGTTCCATAACACTTATCATCACAACACCCCATGACGCTCATCATCACAATTATCCATGGTCTTCTCATCACAATACACTTGTCATCACAAATGCTCCCTGACACTTGTCGTCAGTATGCTCTTGAACACTGTCATGACAAGGCTCCATGCCGTTTTCATCACAATGATCCATGACCTTTTCATCACAATGCTCCAAGACCCATGTAATCACAGTGTTCCATGTCCTTGTCATCACAAACCTCCATGAAGCATGTCATCAGAATGCTCCATGGCCTTCTCCTCACAATGCTCCATGCTCTTGTCATCACAATGTTCCAAGAACCCTGTAATCACAATGCTCCATGCCCCTTTTCATCAGAATACTCCATGAGACTTGTCATCACAAGTCTCCATGGTCATCTCATCACAATGCTCCATTCCCTTGTCATCAGCATGGTCCATGACCCATGTCAACACAATAATCCATGAACATATTCAGCCCAATGCTCCATGGACATTTTCAGCCCAATGCTACATGACCTTCTCATCACAATGCTCCATGACCAATATCATCACAATGCTCCATGATCACTGTCATCACAACACTCCTTGACACCTGACAACACAATGATCCGGGACTCTTGTCATCACAATGCACCATGACCCCTGTCATCACAATACTCCATGAACATTTTCAGCCCAATGCTCCATGACACTTGTCATCACAATGATCCATGCCTTTGTCATCCCAATGCTCCATGACCCCTGTATTCACAATGCTCCATGATGCTTGTCATCACAGTGCTCCATGACACCTGTCATCACAATGCTCCATGCCTTTGTCAGCAAAATGCTACATGACCTTGTCATTACAATGCTCTATGTGCTTGTCATCACAATACTGCATTTCCATTGTCATCAAAATCCTCCATGAACCTTGGGATCACATTGCTTCATGCCCTTGTCATCACAATGCTCCATGCTCCTTGAAATCAAAATGATCCATGAACTCTGTCATCACAATGCTCCAAACACTTGTGAACACAATGTTCCATAGCACTTGTCATCAGAACGCACCATGATGCCTGTCATCACAATTCTCCAAGCCTTTTTCATCACAGTGCTCCACGACCTTTGTCATCATAATTCTCAATACACTTTTCATCACAATGCACCCTGACACTTGTCATCAGAATGCTCCTTGAACCCTGTCACGAAAAGGCTCCATGCATTTCTCATCAAAATGCCCCATGCCATTTTCATCACAATGCTCCATGCCATTGTCATCAAAATACTCCAGAAGCTTGCCATCAGAATGCTCCATGACCCTTGTCATCACAATTCTCCATGCACTTGTCAGCACAATGCTCCCTGACCCTTGTCATCACAATGCTCCAAGCCATTGTCATCATAATTCTCCATTACCTTTGTCATCAGATTCCTCTATGACACTTGGCATCACAATGCTCCATGCCATTGTCATCACAATGGGCCATTACATATGTCATCACAAAGCTCCCTGACACCTGTCTTCACAATACTGCATCACCTGGTCATCACAATGCTACATGCCCTTGTCATCACAATGTTCCATGCCCTTGTTATCACAATGCTCCATGATCCCTGTCATCACAATGCTCCGTGACTCCAGTCATCACAATGCTTCATGACCTTTGTCATCAAAATGATCCATGCCCTCACCATCAACAGTCTCTGTGACATTTTAACCACAATGCTCCATGAACTTTTCATCACAATGCTCTTTGACCCTTGTCATCACAATGCTCTATGCCTTTCTCAGCACAATGCTTCATGCCCTCGTCATCACAATGCTCCATTGTCCCTGTCATCACAATGCTCCGTGACTCCAATCATCACAATGCTTCATAACATTTGTCATCAAAATGGTCCATGCCCGCATCATCACAAGGCTCTGTTACATTTGTAACCACATTGCTCCATGAACTTTTCATCACAATGCTTCATGCCCTTCTCATCACAATGCTCCAAGAACACTCTAATCACAATGCTCTATGCCCCTTTTCATCTCAATGATCCATGAACCCTGTCATCACAATGCACCATGCCCATCATCATAATGCTTCAGGCTATTGTCATCACAATGAAATCAATATTCTCCATGACCTCTGTCATCATAATTCTCCAAACCCTTGTGATCACAATGTTCCCTAACTCTTATCATCACAACACCCCATGACGCTCATCATCTCAATTATCCATGGTCTTCTCATCACAATGCTCCATGACATTTGTCGTCACAATTCTCAATAAACTTGTCATCACAATGCTCCCTGACACTTGTCGTCAGAATGCTCCTTGAACCCTGTCACGAAAAGGCTTTATGCCTTTTTTATCACAATGGCCCATCCCGTTTTCATCACAATGCACAATGCCATTGTCATCAAAATACTCCACAAACTTGTCATCAAAATGCTCCATGACCCTTGTCATCATAATTCTCCATACACTTGTCAGCACATTGCTCCCTGAACCCTCTATTTACAATGCTCCATGACACTTGTCATCACAGTTCTCCATGACACCTGTCATCACAAAGCTCCATGCCTTTGTCAGCAAAATTCTACATGACCTTGTCATTACAAAGCTCTATGCGTTTGTCATTACAATGCTCCAAGACACCTGTAATCACAATGCTCCATCCCCTTTCTCATCTCCATGCCCCATGAACCCTGTCATCACAATGCACCATGCCCATCATCATAATGCTTCAGGCTATTGTCATTAAAATGAAATCAAAATTCTCCATGACCTCTGTCATCATAATGATCCAAACCCTTGTGATCACAATGTTCCATAACACTTATCATCACAACACCGCATGATGATCATCATCACAATTATCCATGGTCTTCTTATCACAATTCTCCATGATCTTTGTCATCAAAATGCTCAATACACTTGTCATCACAATGCTCAATACACTTGTCATCACAATGCTCCCTGACACTTGTCGTCAGTATGCTACTCGAACCCTGTCATGACAAAGCTCCATGCCGTTTTCATCTCTATGATCCATGCCCTTTTCATCAAAATGTTCCAAGACCCCTGTATTCAAAATGCTCTATGCCCTTGGCATCACAAAGCTCCATGACGCATGTCATCAGAATGCTCCATGGCCTTCTCCTCACAACGCTCCAGGTCATTGTCATCACAATGCTCCATGAACCCTCTCATCACATTGCTCCTTGCCCTTGTCATTACAATCCTCCATGACCCATGTATCACAGTGTTCTGTGCCCTTGTCATCACAATGCTCCAGGCCCAATCTCATCACAGTAATCCATGAAATATTTCAGACCAATGCTCAATTCCCTTCTCATCACAATTCTCCATTACGTCTGTCATAACAGTGTTCCATGCCCACTGCCATCACAGTGTTCCACGGACTTGTCATCACAAGGCTCCATTACCCATGTCATCGCAATGCCCCAAGACACCTCTAATCAAAATGCTCCAAGACCTTGTCATAACAAAGCTCCATGACGCTTGTCATCAGAAGGTTCCATGGCCTTATCTTCACAATGTTCCATGCCCTTGTCATCACAATGCTCCATGAACCCTGTAATCACAATGCTCCTTGCCCCTTTTCATCTCAGTGATCCATGAATGCTGTCATCTCAATGCACCATGCCCATCATCCTAATGTTTCATGCTATTGTCATCACAATGAAATCAAAATACTCCATGACCTCTGTCATAACAATGCTCCAAACCCTTGTGATCACAATATTCCATAACAATTGTCATCACACTGCCCCATGACGCTTGTCATCACAATTATCCATGGTCTACTCATCACAATGCTAGATGACATTTGTCATCACAATGATCAATACACTTGTCATCAAAATGCTCCCTGACACTTGTTGTCTGTATGCTCCTTGAAACCTGTCATGACAAGCCTCCATGCCTTTTTCATCACAATGATCCATGCCCTTTTCATCACAATCCTCCCTCACCCCTCTTATCACAATATTCCATGACCCCTGTCTTCACAGTGCTACATCCCCTTATCAGCACAATGTTCCATGACCCCTGACATCACAATGTTCCATAACCGCTGTCATCAAGATGCTCCATGACCCTTTTCATCCCAAAGCTCCATGACCCCTGGCATCACAATATTTTATAACACCTGTCAACAAAATGTTCCATTACAATTTTCATCAAATTGCTGCATGACCCTGTCATCAAAATGCTCCCTGCCCTTCTCATCACAATGCACCACAAACTTGTCATCAAAATGCTCCATGATCTTTGTCATCACAAAGCTCCATGACCCTTGGCATCACAATGCTCAATGTCATTGTCATCACAATGCTTCATGAACCCTCTCATCACATTGCTCCATGCCCTTGTCATCACGAAGATCCATGACACTTGTCATCACAATGCTCAATGCCCTTCTCATCACAATGCTCCATGCATTTGTCATTACAATCCTCCATGACCCATGTATCACACTGTACCGTGCCCTTCTCATCACAATGCTCCATTCCCACTCTCATCACAATAATCATTGAAATATTTCAGACCAATGCTCAATGCCCTTCACATCACAATGCTCCATTACTTCTGTCATAACAATGCTCCATGATCCCACCCATCACAATGTTCCACAGCATTGTCATCAAAAGGCTCCATGACCCTTGTCATCACAATGCTCCAAGACCGCTGTAATCACAATGCTCCATGACCCCTGTCATCACAAAACTCAATGAACATTTTCAGCCCAATGCTCCATGACACTTGTGATTACAATTATCCATGCCCTTGTCATCCCAATGCTCCATGACCCCTGTATTCACAATGCTACGTGACGCTTGTCATCACAGCGCTCCATGACACCTGTCATCACAATTCTCCATGCCTTTTTCAGCAAAATGCTACATCACCTTGTCATTACAATGCTCTATGCGCCTGTCATCACTATACTCCATTACCATTGTCATCACAATCCTCCAAGAACCTTGGGAACACATTGCTTCATGCCGTAGTCATCACAATGCTCCATGCTCCTTGAAATCAAAATGATCCATGACCTCTGTCGTCGTAATGCTGCAAAACCTTGTGATCACAATGTTCCATAACACTTGTCATCACAACGATCCATGATGCCTGTCATCACAATACTACATGCCCTTGTCATCACAATGATCCGTGCCCTTGTTATCACAATGTTCCAAGACCCCTGTAATCAGAATGCTCCATGCCCCTTTTCATCAGTATGCTCCATGAGACCTGTCATCACAAGGCTCCATGGTTTTCTCATCACAATGCTCCAGGACCTTGTCATCACAATGCTTCACGACATTGTCATGAAAATTCTCAATGGCCCTTGTCATCATAATGCTCCAAGCCCTAGTCATCACAATGCTCCATTTTATTTGTCATCACAATCATGCATTACATTTGGCATCACAATGCTCCATGCCATTGTCATCGCAATGGACCATGACATATGTCATCAGAATGCTCCCTGACACCTGTCTTCACAATACTCCATGCCCTTGTCATCAAAATGCTCCATTCTCTTGTCATCACAATGCACCATGTCCACTGTCATCACATTAATCTATGAAACTTTTCAGACCAAAGCTCCATGCCCCTGTCATCAAAATGCTCCATGCCCTTGTTACCACAAGGCTCCATGAGCCCTGTCATCACAGTGCTCCATGACTCCAGTCATCACTATGCTTCATAACGTTTGTCATCACAACGGTCCATGCCCGCATCATCACAAGGCTCTGTGACCTTTGTAACCACAATGCTCCAAGAAATTTTCATCACAATGCTCCGTGACCCTTGACATCACAAGGCTCCATGTCTTTGTCAGAACAATGCTCCATGACATTTGTCATCACAATGTGCCATGCACTTTTCATCACAATGATCCACAACCTTGTCATCGCTATGCTCCATAAACTTTGTAATCACAATGCCCCATGCACTTCTCGTCCAAATGCTCTCTCACATGAGATATCACAATGTTCCATCACTAGTCATCAGAATCCTCCCTCACCCCTGTTATCACAATGTTCCATGACCCCTGTCATCACAATGCTACATCCCCTTAACAGCAAAATGTTCCATGACCCCTGACATCACAATGTTCCATAACCCCTGTCATCAAAATGCTCCATGACCCTTTTCATCGCAAAGCCCCATGACCCCTGGAATCACAATGTTCTATAACCCCTGTCATCAAAATGTTCCATTATAGTTTTCATCAAATTACTGCATGACCCTTTCATCAAAAAGTTCCCTGCCCTTCTCATCACAATGCACCACAAACTTGTCATCAAAATGCTCCATGACCTTTGTCATCACAAAGCTCCATGACCCTTGGCATCACAATGCTCCATGTCATTGTCATCACAATGCTCCATGAACACTCTCATCACATTGCTCGATGCCCTTGTCATCACAAAGTTCCATGACACTTGTCATCACAATGCTCAATGCCCTTGTCATCACAATGCTCCATGCCCTTGTCATTACAATCCCCCATGACCCATGTATCACAGTGTACCGTGCCCTTGTCATTACAATGCTCCATGCCCACTCTCATCACAATAATACTTGAAACGTTTCAGACCAATGATCAATGCCCTTCTCATCACAATGCTCCATTACCTCTGTCATAACAATGCTCCATGACACCTGCCATCACAATGCTCCACGGCCTTGTCATCACAAGGCTCCATGACCCTTGTCATCACAATGCTCCAAAACCCCTGTAATCACAATTCTCCTTGCCCTTGTCATCACAAAGCTCCATGATGCATGTCATCCGAATGTTCCATGGCCTTCTCACAGTGCTGCATGCCTTTGTCATCACAATGCTCCAAGACCCCTGTAATCACAATGCTCCATGCCCCTTTTCATCAGAATGCTCCATGAGACTTGTTATCATAAGTCTCCATGGTCTTCTCATCATAATGCTCCAGGACATTGTCATCACCACGCTCCATTCCCATGTCATCACAATGCTCCATGACCCTTGTCATCACAATACTCCATGAATATTTTCAGCCCAATGCTCCATGAAATTCTCATCACAATGCTCCATGACCAATATCATCACAATGCTCCATGACCACTGTCATCACAACACTCCATGACACCTGACAACACAATGATCCGGGACTCTTGTCATCACAATGCTCCAAGACCCCTGTAATCACAATGCACCATGACCCCTGTCATCACAATACTCCATGAACATTTTCAGCCCAATGCTCCATGACACTTGTCATCACAATGATCCATGCCTTTGTCATCCCAATGCTCCATGACCCCTGTATTCACAATGCTCCGTGACGCTTGTCATCACAGTGGTCCATGACACCTGTCATCACAATGCTCCATGCCTTTGTCAGCAAAATGCTACATGACCTTTTCATTACAATGCTTTATGCGCTTGTCATCACAGTACTCCATTACCATTGTCATCAAAATCCTCCATGAACCTTGGGATCACATTGGTTCCTGCCCTTGTCATCACAATGCTACATGCTCCTTGAAATCAAAATGACCCATGACTTCTGTCATCACAGTGCTCCAAACCCTTGTGATTACAGTGTTCCATAAAACTTGTCATCACAACGCTCCATGATGCCTGTCATGAGAATACTCCATGGCCTTTTCATCACAATGCTCCATGACCTTTGTCATCACAATTCTAAGTATACTTGTCATTGCAATGCTTCCTGAAACTTGTTGTCAGAATACTCCTTGAAACCTGTAACGAAAATTTTCCATGCCTTTTTCATCACAATGCCCCATGCCGTATTCATCTCAATGCTCCATGCCATTGTCTTCAAAATACTCCACAAGCTTGTCATCAGAATGTTCCATGACCCTTGTCATCACAATTCTCCATGCACTTGTGAGCACAATGCTCCCTGACCCTTGTCATCACAATTCTCCAAGTCAATGTCATCACAATGCTCATTACCTTTGTCATCAGAATCCTCCATGACACTTGGCATCACAATGCTCCATGCCATTGTCATCACAATGGGCCATTACATATCTCATCACAATGCTCCCTGACACCTGTCTTCACAATACTGCATGACCTGGTCATCACAATGCTCCATGACCTTGTCATCACAATGCGCCATTTCAACTGTCATCGCAATAATCCATGAAACTTATTAGACCAATGCTCCATGCCCGTGTCATCACAATCCTCCATGCCCTTGTTATCACAATGCTCCATGACTCCAGTCATCACAATGCTTCATGACCTTTGTCATCACAATGGTCCATGCCCTCGTCATCAACAGTCTCTGTGACCTTTTTAACCACAATGCTACAAGAACTTTTCATCACAATGCTCTTTGACCCTTGTCATCACAATGCTCTATGCCTTTCTCAGCACAATGCTCTAAGACCCTTGTCATCACAATGCTCCATGCGCTTGTCAGCATAATGCTCCATGACACATTTCATTCCAATGCACCATGTTATTGTCATCACAGTGCTCCACAATCATGTCATCACAATGCTCCATGAACCTTGTCATCACAATGCTCCATGCACTTCTCATCAAAATGCTCTCTCACCACTGATATCACAATGTTACATCACTATTTGACACAATATTCCCTCAACGCTGTCATCAAAATGTGCCATGACTCCTGTCCTCACAATGCTACATGCACTTATCATCACAATATTCGATGACCCCTGGCATCACAATGTTCCATAACCCCTGTCATCAAAATATTTCATGACCCTTTTCATCAAATTGTTCCATGAACCTGTCATCACAATGCTCCCTACCCTTGTCATCACAATGCACAACGCCCTTGTCATCAAAATACTCCATGACCTTTGTCATTACAAAGATCCATGACCCTTGGCATCACAATGCTCCATGTCATTGACATCACAATGCTCCATGAAGGTTCTCATCACATTGCTCCATGTCATTGTCATCAAAAACCTGCATGACACATATCATCAGAATGCTTCATGGCCTTCTCATCACATTGATCCATGCCCATGCCATCAGAATGATCCATTACACCTGTCATAAGAATGCTCCAAGACCCCTGCCATCACGATGTTCCATGGCCTTGTCATCACAAGGCTCCATGACCCTTCTCATCACAATGCTCCAAGACCCCGGTAATCACAATGCTCCATGCCCTTGTCATCACAAAAATCCATGACTCATGTCATCAGAATGTTCCATGGCCTTCTCCTCACAATGCTCCATGCCCTTGTCATCACAATGCTCCCTGACACCTGTCATCACAGTGCTTCATGCCCCTTGTCATTACAGTGCTCCATGATGCTCGACATCACAATTACCCAAGTTCTTCTCATCACAATGCTCCATGGCCAATATCATCGCAATGCTCCATGACCACTGTCATCACAACACTCCATGACAACTGAGAACACAATGATTCGGGACTATTGTCATCACAGTGTTCCATTCCCTAGTCATCACAATGCTCCATGACACCTGTCATCACTATACTCCATGAACATTTTCAGCCCAATGTTCCATGACCCTTGTCATCACAATGATCTATGTCCTTGTCATCCCTATGCTCCATGAACCATGTTTTCACAATGCTCCATGACGCTTCTCATTACAGTTCTCCATGACACATGTCATCACAATGCTCCATGCCTTTGTCTGCAAAATGCTACATGACATTGTCATTACAATGCTCTATGCGCTTGTCATTACAATACTCCATTTCCATTGTCATCACAATCCTCCATGAACCTTGGGATCACATTGCTTCATGCCCTTGTCATCACAATGCTCCATGCTCCTTGAAATCAAAATGATCCATGACCTTTGTCATCACAATGCTCCAAACACTTGTGATCACAGTGTTCCATAACACTTGTCATCACAACGCTCCATGATGCCTGTCATCACAATACTCCATGCCC
Source organism: Mesoplodon mirus (assembly GCF_964341445.2). NCBI lineage: Eukaryota > Metazoa > Chordata > Mammalia > Artiodactyla > Ziphiidae > Mesoplodon > Mesoplodon mirus. Next base: position 850,284 of record NW_028295613.1, on the reverse strand, counting down.
TTCTCATCACAATGCTCCATGACCTTTGTTATCACAATTCTCAATACACTTGTCATCACAATGCTCCCTGACACTTGTCATCAGAATGCTCCTTGAACCCTGTCACGAAAAGGCTCCATGCCTTTTTCCTCACAATGCCCAATGCCATTTTCATCACAATGCTCCATGCCATTGTCATCAAAATACTCCACAAGCTTGTCCTCAGAATGCTCCATGACCCTTGTCATCACAATGCTCCATGCACTTGTCAGCACAATGCTCCCTGACCCTTGTCATCACAATGATCCAAGCCAATGTCATCACAATGCTCCATTACCTTTGTCATCAGAATCCTCCATGGCACTTGGCATCACAATGCTCCATGCCATTGTCATCACAATGGGCCATTACATATGTCATCACTATGCTCCCTGACACCTGTCTTCACAATACTGCATGACCTGGTCATCACAATGCTCCATGCCCTTGTCATCACAATGCGCCATTCCAACTGTCATCACAATAATCCATGAAACTTATTAGACCAATGTTCCATGCCCTTGTCATCACAATGCTCCATGCCCTTGTTATCACAATGCTCCATGACCCCTGTCATCACAATGCTCCGTGATTCCAGTCATCACAATGCTTCATGACCTTTGTCATCACAATGGTCCATGCCCTCGTCATCAACAGTCTCTGTGACCTTTTTAACCACAATGCTCCATGAACATTTCATCACAATGCTCTTTGACCCTTGTCATCACAATGCTCCATGCGCCTGTCAGCACAATGCTCCATGACACATGTCATCACAATGCACCATGCGCTTGTCATCACAGTGCTCCACAAACTTGTCATCACAATGCTCCTTAAAATTTGTCATGACAATGCTCCATGCACTTCTCATCAAAATGCTCTCTCACCACTGATATCACAATGCTACCTCACTATTTGTCACAATACTCCCTCACCCATGTCATCACAATGTTCCATGACTCCTGTCATCAGAAAGCTACATGCACTTATCATCACAATGTTCGATGACCCATGACATCACAATGTTCTATAACACCTGTCATCAAAGTGTTCCATGACACTTTTCATCTAATTGCTCCATGACCCTGTCATCAGAATGCTCCCTGCTCTTCTCATCACAGTGCACAACGCCCTTGCCATCAAAATGCTCCATGACTTTTGTCATCACAAAGATCCATGACACTTGGCATCACAATGCTCCATGTCATTGTCATCACAGTGCTCCATTATATTTGTCATCACAATTCTCCATTACATTTGGCATCACAATTCTCCCTGACACCTGTCTTCACAATACTCCATGACCTAATCATCACAAAGCTCTATGCCCATGTCAACACAATGCACATGCCCAGTGTCATCACAATAATCTATGAAACTTGTCAAACCAATGCTCCATGCCACTTTCATCACAATGCTCCATGCCCTTGTCATCACAATGCTCCATGACCTCTGTCAACACAATGCTCTGTGACTCCAGTCATCACAAAGTTTCATAACATTTGTCATCACAGTGGTCCATGCCCGCGTCATCACAAGGCTCTGTGACATTTGTAACCACAATGCTCCAAGAAATTTTCATCACAATTCTCTGTGACCCTTGTCATCACAATGCTCCATGTCTTTGTCAGAACAATGCTCCATGACCATTGTCATCACAATGTGCCATGCGCATTTAATCACAACGGTCCACAACCTTGTCATTGCAATGCTCCATAAACCTTGTAATCACAATGGTCCATGCACTTCTCATCAAAATGCTCTCTCACCAGAGATATCACAATGTTCCATCACTAGTCATCAGAATACTCCCTCACCCCTGTAATCACAATGTTCCATGACCCTGTCATCACAATGCTACATCCCCTTATCATCACAATGTTCCATGACCCCTGACATCACAATGTTACATAACCCCTGTCATCAAAATGCTCCATGACCCTTTTCATCCCAAAGCTCCACGACCCCTGACATCTCAAAGTTCTATAACCCCTGCCATCAAAATATTCCATTACACATTTTATCAAATTGCTACATGACGCATTCATCAAAAAGCTCCCTCCCTTTCTCATCACAATGCACCATGCACTTGTCATCAAAATGCTCCATGAATTGTCATCACAAAGCTCCATGACACATGGCATCACAGTGCTCCATGTCATTGTCATCACAATGCTCCATGATCACTCTCATCACATTGCTCCATGCGATTGTCATCACAAAGCTCCATAACATTGTCATCACAATGCTCGATGCTCTTCTCATCACAATGCTCAATGCCCTTCTCATCACAATGCTCCATTACCTCTGTCATAACAATGCTCCATGACCCCTGCCATCACAATGTTCCACGGCCTTGTCATCACAAGGCTCCATGAACTTTTCATCACAATGCTCCAAGACCCCTGTAATCACAATGCTCCATGCCCTTGTCATCACAAAGCTCCATGACTCATGTCATCAGAATGTTCCATTGCCTTCTCCTCACAATGCTCCATGCCCTTGTCATCACAATGCTCCATGCGCTTGCTATCACAATGTTCCAAGACTCCTGTAATCAGAATGCTCCATGCCCCTTTTCATCAGAATGCTCCATGAGATTTGTCAACAAAAGTCTCCATCGTCATCTCATCACAATGCTCCAGGAACTTTTCATCACCATGCTACATTCCCTTGTCATCACAATGCTCCATGACCCCTGTCATCACAATACTCCATGAACATTTTCAACCCAATACTCCATGACCTTCTCATCACAATGCTCCATGACCAGTATCATCACAAAGATCCATGACTACTGTCATCACAATGCGCCATTCCAACTGTCATCACAATAATCCATGAAATTTATTAGAACAAAGCTCCATGCCATTGTCATCACCATGCTCCATGCCCTTGCTATCACAATGTTCCAAGACTCCTGTAATCAGAATGCTCCATGCCCCTTTTAATCAGTATGCTCCATGAGACCTGTCATCACAAGGCTCCATGGTTTTCTCATCACAATGCTCCAGGACTTTGTCATCACAATGCTTCATGACATTGTCATGAACATTCTCAATGGCCCTTGTCATCATAATGCTCCAAGCCCTAGTCATCACAATGCTCCATTATATTTGTCATAACAATCCTCCATTACTTTTGGCATCACAATGCACCATGCCATTGTCATCGAAATGGACCATGACATATGTCATTACAATGATCCCTGACACTTGTCTTCACAATACTCCATGACTTTCTCATCACTATGCTCCATGCCCTTGTCATCACAATGCTCCATGACCCCTGTCAACAAAATGCTCCGTGACTCCAGTCATCACAATGCTTCATAACGTTTGTCATCACAAAGGTCCATGCCCGCGTCATCACAAGGCTCTGTGACCTTTGTAACCACAATGCTCCATGAAATTTACATCACAATGCTCCGTGACCCTTGTCATCACAATGCTCCATGTCTTTGTCAGAACAATGCTCCATGACCCTTGTCATCAAAATGTGCCACGGGCTTTCCATCACAATGATCCACAACCTTGTCATCGCTGTGCTCCATAAAACTTGTAATCACAATGCTCCATGTTCTTCTCATCCAAATGCTCTCTCACCTGGGATATCACAATGTTCCCTCACTAGTCATCACAATCCTCCCTCACCCGTTTAATCAAAATGTTCCATGACCCCTGTCATCACCATGTTCCATTCCCTTGTCATTACAATGCTCCATGAACCCTGTCATCACAATACTCCATGAACATTTTCAGCCAAATACTCCATGACATTCTCATCACAATGCTCCATGACAAATATCATCACAATGCTCCATGACCACTGTCATCACAACACTCCATGACCCCTGACAAGACAATGATCCGTGACTCTTGTCATTACAGTGCTCCAGTTCCTAGTCATCACAATGCTCCATGAACCCTGTCATCACAATACTCCATGAATATTTTCAGCCCAATGCTGCATGACCCTTGTCATCAAAATGATCATGCCCTTGTTATCCCAATGCTCCATGACCCCTGTATTCACAATGTTCCGTGATGCTTGTCATCACAGTGCTCCATGACACCTGGCTTCACAATGCTCCATGTCTTGGTCAGCAAAATGCTACATGACCTTCTCATTACAATGCTGTATGTGCTTGACATCACAATACTCCATTTCCATTGTCATCACAATCCTCCATGAACCTTGGGATCACATTGCTTCATGCCCTTGGCATCACAATGCTCCATGTTCCTTGAAATCAAAATGATCCATGACCTCTGTCATCACAATGCTCCAAACCCTTGTGATCACAATGTTCCATAGCATTTGTCATCACAACGCTTCATGATGCCTGTCATCACAATACTCCATGTCCTTTTCATCACAATGCTCCATGACCTTTGTCATCACAATTCTCAATACATTGTCATCACAATGCTCCCAGCCAATTGTCGTCAGAATGCTCCTTGAACCCTGTCACGAAAAGGCTACATGCCTTTTTTATCACAATGCCCCATGCCATTTTCATCACAATGCTCCATGCCATTGTCATCAAAATACTCCACAAGCTTGTCAGCAGAATGCTCCATGACCATTGTCATCACAATTCTCCATGCACTTGTCAGCACAATGCTCCCTGACCCTTGTCATCACAATGCTCCAAGCCAATGTCATCACAATGCTCCATTACCTTTGTCATCAGAATCCTCCATGACACTTGGCATCACAATGCTCCTTGCCATTGTCATCACAATTGGCCATTATATATGTCATCACAATGCTCCCTGACAACTGACTTCACAATACTGCATCACCTGGTCATCACAATGCTCCATGCCCTTGTCATCACAATGCTCCATGCCCTTATTATCACAATGCTCCATGACCCCTGTCATCACAATGCCCCGTGACTCCTGTCATCACAATGCTTCATGACCTTTGTCATAACAATGGTCCATGCCCTCATCATCAACAGTCTCTGTGACCTTTTTAACCACAATGCTCCATGAACTTTTCTTCACAATGCTCTTTGACCCCTGTCATCACAATGCTCTATGCCTTTCTCAGCACAATGCTCCATGACGCATGTCATCAGAATGCTCCATGGCCTTCTCCTCACAATGCTCCATGTCCTTGTCATCACAATGCCCCAAGACCCCTGTAATCACAATGCTCCATGCCCCTTTTCATCAGAATGCTCCATGAGACTTGTCATCACAAGTCTCCATGGTCATCTCATCACAATGCTCCAGGACCCTGTCATCACACTGCTCCATGACTCCTGTCATCACAATGCTCTGTGACTCCAGTCATCACAGTGCTTCATAATATTTGTCATCACAGTGGTTCATGCCTGCGTCATCACAAGGCTCTCTTTCCTTTGTATCCACAATGATCCATGAACATTTCATCACAATGCTCCTTGACCCTTGTCATCACAATGCTCCATGCCCTTGTTATCACAATGCTCCATGACCCCTGTCATCACAATGCTCCTTGACTCCAGTCATCACAATGCTTCATGACGTTTGTCATCACAATGGTCCATTCCCTCATCATCAACAGTCTCTGTGACCTTTTTAACCACAATGCTCCATGAAATTTTCATAACAATTCTCTTTGACACTTGTCATCAAAATGCTCTATGCCTTTCTCAGCACAATGCTCCATGCCCTTATCATCACAATGCTCCATGACCCTCTCATCACAATGCTTCATAACATTTGTCATCACAATGGTCCATGACCGCGTCATCACAATGCTTTGTGACCTTTTTAACCCCAATGCTTCATGAATTTTTCATCACAATGCTCCGTGACCATTGTAATCACAGTGCTCCATGCCTTTGTCAGAAAAATGCTCCATGACCCTTGTCATCACAATGTGCCATGGGATTTTTATCCCAACGGTCCACAAATTTGTCATCGCAATCTCCATAAAACTTGTAATCACAATGCTCCATGCCCTTCTCATCACAATGCTCCATGACCCCTGTCATCACAATAGTCCATGAACATTTTCAGCCCTATGCTCCATGACGCATGTCATCAGAATGTTCCATGGCCATCTCATCACAATGCTCCATGCCTTTGTCATCACAATGCTACAAGACCCATGTAATCACAATGCTCCATGCCCCTTTTCATCTCAATGATCCATGAACCCTGTCATCACAATGCATCATGCCCATCATCATAATGTTTCCGGCTATTGTCAGCACAATGAAATCAAAATTATCCATGACCTCTGTCATCACAATGCTCCATGACCCCTCTCTTCACAATAGTCCATGAACATTTTCAGCCCAATGCTCCATGACCCTTGTCATCACATTGATCCATGACCCCTGTATTCACAATGATCCGTGACACATGTCATCACCGTGCTCCATGCCCCTGTCATCACAATTCTCCATGCCCTTGTCATCACAATGCTCCATGACCCCTGTCGTCACAATGCTCCATGACTCCAGTCATCACAATGCTTCATAACGTTTGTCATCACAACGGTCCATGCCCACATCATCACAAGTCTCTGTGACATTTGTAACCACAATGCTCCATGAACTTTTCATCACAATGCTCCGTGACCCTTGTCATCACCATGCTCCATGCCTTTGTCAGAACAATGCTCCATGAACCTTGTCATCACAATGTGCCATGCGCTTTTCATTACAATGATCCACAAACTTGTCATTGTTTTGCTCCATTAGCCTTGTAATCACAATGTTCCATGCACTTCTCATCCAAATGCTCTCTCACCAGAGATATCACAATGTTCCATCACTAGTCATCACAATCCTCTCTCACCCCTGTTATCACAATGTCCCATGACCCCTGTTATCACAATGCTACATCCCCTTATCAGCACAATATTCCATGACCCCTGACATCACAATGTTCCATAACCCCTGTCATCAAAATGCTCCATGACCATTTTCATCCCAAAGCTCCATGACACCTGGCATCACAATGTTCTATAAAACCTGACATCAAAATGTTCCATTACACTTTTCATCAAATTGCTGCATGACCCTGTCATCAAAATGCTCCCTGCCCTTCTCATCACAATGCACCACACACTTGTCATCAAAATGCTCCAGGACCTTTGTCATCACAAAGCTCCATGACCCTTGGCATCACAATGCTCCATGTCATTGTCATCACAAATCTCCATGACACTTGGCATCACATTGCTCCATGTCATTGTCATCACAATGCTCCATGAACCCTCTCATCACATTGCTCCATGCCCTTGTCATTACAATCCTCCATGACTCATGTATCACAGTGTACCGTGCCCTTGTCATCACAATGCTCCATGCCCACACTCATCACAATAATCCATGAAACATTTCAGACCAATGCTCAATGCCCTTCTCATCACAATGCTCCATTACCTCTGTCATAACAGTGCTCAATGTCCCCTGCCATCACAATGTTCCACAGCCATGTCATGACAAGGCTCCATGACCTTGTCATCACAATGATCCAAGACCCCTGTAATCACAATGCTCCATGCCCTTGTCATCACAAAGCTCCATGACGCATGTCATTAGAATGTTCCATGGTCTTCTCCTCACAATGCTCCATGCCCTTGTCATCACAATGCACCAAGACCCCTGTAATCACAATGCTCCATGCCACTTTTCTTCAGAATGCACCATGAGAATTGTCATCACAAGTTTACATGGCCCTCTAATCAAAATGCTCCAGGACCTTGTCGTCACCATGCTCCATTCCCTTGTCATGACAATGCTCCATGACCGCTGTCATCATAATAATCCATGAATATTTTCAGCCCAATTGTCCATGACATTCTCATCACAATGCTCCATGACCAATATCATCACAATGCTGAATGACCGCTGTCATCACAACACTCCATGACACCTGGCAACACAATGATCCGGGACTCCTGTCATCACAATGCTCCAAGACGCATGTAATCACAATGCTCCACGACCCCTGTCATCACAATACTCCATGAACTTTTTCAGCCTAATGCTCCATGACCCTTGTCATCACAATGATCCATGCCCTTGTCATCCCAATGCTCCATGACCACTTCATTCACAATGCTCTGCGACGCTTGTCATCACAGTGCTCCATGACACCTGTCATCACAATGTTTCATGCCTTTGTCAGCAAAATGCTACATGGCCTTGTCATTACAATGCTCTATGCGCTTGTCATCACAATACTCCATTACCATTGTCATCACTATCCTCCATGAACCTTGGGATCACATTGCTTCATGCCCTTGTCATCCCAATGCTCCATGCTCCTTGAAATCAAAATGACCATGCCCTCTGTCATCACAATGCTCCAAACCTTTGTGATCACAATTTTCCATAACTCTTGTCATCACAATGCTCCATGATGCCTGTCATCACAATACTCCATGCCCTTTTCATCACAATGCTCCATGACCTTTATCATCACAATTCTCAATACACTTGTCATCACAATGCTCCACGACACTTCTCGTCAAAATGCTCCTTGAAACCTGTCACGAAAAAGCTCCACGCCTTTTTCATCACAAAGCCCCATGCCGTTTTCATCACAATGCTCCATGCCATTGTCATCAAAATACTCAACAAGCTTGTCATCAGAATGCTCCATGACCCTGGTCATCACAATTCTCCATGCACTTGTCAGCACAATGCTCCCTGACACTTGTCATCACAATGCTCCAAGCCCTTGTCATCACAATGCTCCATTATATTTGGCATCAGAATCCTCCATGACACTTGACATCACAATGTTCCATGCCATTGTCATCACATTGGGCCATTACATATATCATCACAATGCTCCCTGAAAACTTTCTTCACAATACTGCATGACCTGGTCATCACAATGCTCCATGCCCCTGTCATCACAATGCACCATGCCCACTGTCATCACAATAATCTATGAAACATTTCAGACCAATTCTCCATGCCCCTGTCATCACAATGCTCCATGCCCTTGTCACCACAATGCTCCATGACCCCTGTCATCACTATTCTCCATGACTCCAGTCATTACAATGCTTCATAACGTTTGTCATCACAACGGTCCATGCCCGCATCATCACAAGGCTCTGTGACCATTTTAACCACAATGCTCCATGAACTTTTCATCACAATGCTCCGTGACTCTTGTCATCACAATGCTCCATGTCTTTGTCAGAACAATGCTCCATGACCCTTGTCATCACAAAGTGCCATGTGCTATTCATCACAATGATCCACAACTTTGTCATCGCTATGCTCCATAAACATTGTAATGACAATGCTCCATGCACTTCTCATCAAAATGCTCTCTCACCAGAGATATCTCAATGTTCCATCACTAGTCATCACAATCTTCTCTCACCCCTGTTATCACAATGTTCCATGACCCCTGTCATCACAATGCTACATCCCCTTATCAGCACAATATTCCTTGACCCCTGACATCACAATGTTCCATAACCACTGTCATCAAAATGCTCCATGACCCTTTTCATCCCAAAGATCCATGACCCCTGGCATCACAATGTTCTATAACCCCTGTCATCAAAATGTTCCATTACACTTTTCATCAAATTGCTGCATGACCCTGTCATCAAAATGCTCCCTGCCCTTCTCATCACAATGCACCACACACTAGTCATCAAAATGCTCCATGACCTTTGTCATCACAAAGCGCCATGACCCTTGGCATCACAATGCTACATGTCATTGTCATCACAAAGCTCCATGACCCTTGGCATCACAATGCTCCATGTCATTGTCATCACAAATCTCCATGACCGTTGGCATCACATTGCTCCATGTCATTGTCATCACATTGCTCCATGAACCCTCTCATCACATAGGTCCATGCCCTTGTCATTACAATCCTCCATGACTCATGTATCACAGTGTACCGCGCCCTTGTCATCACAATGCTCCATGCCCACACTCATCACAATAATCCATGAAACATTTCAGACCAATGCTCAATGCCCTTCTCATCACAATGCTCCATTACCTCTGTCATAACAATGCTCAATGTCCCCTGCCATCACAATGTTCCACGGGCTTGTCATCACAAGGCTCCATGACCCTTGTCATCACAATGCTCCAAGACCCCTGTAATCACAATGTTCCATGCCCTTGTCATCACAAAGCTCCATGATGCATGTCATTAGAATGTTCCATGGTCTTCTCCTCACAATGCTCCATGCCCTTGTCATCACAATGCTCCAAGACCCCTGTAATCACAATGCTCCCTGCCACTTTTCTTCAGAATGCACCATGAGAATTATCATCACAAGTTTACATGGTCCTCTAATCAAAATGCTCCAGGAACTTGTCGTCACCATGCTCCATTCCCTTGTCATCACAATGCTCCATGACCGCTGTCATCACAATAATCCATGAATATTTTCAGCCCAATTGTCCATGACCTTCTCATCACAATGCTCCATGACCAATATCATCACAATGCTGAATGACCACTGTCATCACAACACTCCATGACACCTGACAACACAATGATCCGGGACTCTTGTCATCACAATGCTCCAAGACGCATGTAATCACAATGCTCCATGACCCCTGTCATCACAATACTCCATGAACTTTTTCAGCCTAATGCTCCATGACACTTGTCATCACAATGATCCATGCCCTTGTCATCCCAATGCTCCATGACCACTTCATTCACAATGCTCTGTGACGCTTGTCATCACAGTGCTCCATGACACCTGTCATCACAATGCTTCATGCCTTTGTCAGCAAAATGCTACATGGCCTTGTCATTACAATGCTCTATGCGCTTGTCATCACAATACTCCATTACCATTGTCATCACTATCCTCCATGAACCTTGGGATCACAATGCTCCATTCCCTAGTCATCAAAATGCTCCATGACCCCTGTCATCACAATACTCCAGGAACATTTTCAGCACAATTATCCATGACCACTGTCAACACAATGATCCATGCCCTTGTCAACCTAATGCTCCATGACCCCTGTATTCACAATGCTCCGTGACGATTGTCATCACAGTGCTCCATGACAGATGTCATCACAATGCTGTATGCCATTCTCAGCACAATGCTCCATGCCCTTTTCATCACAATGCTCCATGACCCCTGTCATCACAATGCTTCCTGACACTTGTCCTCAGAATGCTCCTTGAACCCTGTCACAAAAAGGCTCCATGCCTTTTTTATCACAAAGCCCCATGTCACTTTCATCACAATGTTCCATGCCATTGTCATCAAAATACTCCACAAGCTTGTCCTCAGAATGCTCCATGACACCTGTCATCACAATTCTCCATGCACTTGTCAGCACAATTCTCCCTGACCCTTGTCATCCCAGTGATCCAAGCCATTGTCATCACAATGCTCCATTACATTTGTCATCAAAATCCTCCATGACACTTGGCATCACAATGCTCCATGCCATTGTCATCACAATCGGCCATTACATATGTCATCACAATGCTCACTGATACCTCTCTTCACATTACTGCCTGACCTGGTCTTCACAATGCTCCATGCCCTTGTCATCACAATGTGCCATTCCAACTGTCATCACAATAATCCATGAAACTTATTAGACAAATGTTCCATGCCTTTTTCATCACAATGTTCCATACCCATTTTATCACAAAGTTCCAAAACCCCTGTAATCAGAATGCTCCATGCCCCTTTTCATCAGTATGCTCCATGAGACTTGTCATCACAAGGCTCCATGATTTTCTCATCACCATGTTCTAGGATCTTGTCATCACAATGCTTCACGACATTGTCATGAAAATTCTCAATGGCCCTTGTCATCATAATGCTCCAAGCCCTAGTCATCACAATGCTCCATTATATTTGTCATCACAATCCTCCATTACTTTTGGCATCAAAATGCTCCATGCCATTTTCATCGCAGTGGACCATGACATATGTGATCACAATGCTCCCTGACACCTGTCTTCACAATACTCCATGCCCTTGTCATCACAATGCTCCATGCACTTGTCATCACAGTGCACCAGGTGCACTGTCATCACAATAATCTATGAAACTTGTCAGACAAATGCTCCATGTCCCCTGTCAACACAATGCTCCGTGACTCCAGTCATCACAATGCTTCATAACGTTTGTCATCACAACGGTCCATGCCCGCGTCATCACAAGTCTCTGTGACCTTTGTAACCACAATGCTCCTTGAACTTTTCACCACAATGCTCCGTGACACTTGTCATCACAATGCTCCATACCTTTGTCAGAACAATGCTCCATGACCCTTGTCATCACATTGTGCCATGCCTTTTTCATCACAATGATCCACAACCTTGTCATCGCTATGCTCCATAAACCTTGTAATCACAATGCTCCATGCATTTCTCATCCAAATGCTCTCTCACATGAGATATCACAATGTTCCATCACTAATCACCACAATCCTCCCTCCCCCTTGTTTTCAAAATGTTCTATGACCACTGTCATCACAATGCTACATCCCCTTATCAGCACAATGTTCCATGACCCATGACATCACAATGTTCCATAATCCCAGTCATCAAAATGTTCCATGGCCCTTTTCATTCCAAAGCTACATGACCCCTGGCATCACAATGTTCTATAACCACTGCCATCAAAATGTTCCATTAAATTTTTCATGAAATTGCTGCATGACCCGGTCATCAAAATGTTCCCTGCCCTTCTCATCACAATGCACCACACCCTTGTCATCAAAATGCTCCATGACCTTTGTCATCACAAAGCTCCATGACCCTTGGCATCGCAATGGTCCATGCCATTGTCATCACAATGCTCCATGAACCCTCCCAAAACATTGCTCCATGCACTTGTCATCACAAAGCTCCATGACACCTGTCATCACAATGCTCGATGACCTTCTCATCACAAAGCTCCATGACACCTGTCATCACAATGCTCGATGACCTTCTCATCACAATGCTCCATGCCCTTGTGATTACAATCCTCCATGACCCATGTATCACAGTGTACCGTGCCCTTGTCATCACAATGCTCCATGCCCACTCTCATCACAATAATCTATGAAATATTTAGACCAATTCTCATCACAATGCCGTTCTCATCACAATGCTCCATTACCTCTGTCATAACAATGCTCAATGACCTCTGCCATCACAAAGTTCCACTGCCTTGTCATCACAAGTCTCCAAGACCCTTGTCATCACAATGCTCCAAGACCCCTGTAATCACAATGCTCCATGCCATTGTCATCACAAAGCTCCATGATGCATGTCATCAGGATATTCCATGGCCTTCTCCTCACAATACTCCATGCCCTTGTCATCAAAATGTTCCAAGACACCAGTAATCAAAATGCTCCATGCCCCTTTTCAACAGAATGCTCCAAGAGATTTGTCATCACAAGTCTCCATGGTCATCTCATCAAAATGCTCCAGGAGCTTGTCATCACCATGCTCCATTCCCTTGTCATCACAATGCTCCATGACCCCTGTCATCACAATACTCCATGAATATTTTCAGCCCAATGCTCCATGACCTTCTCATCACAATGCTCCATGACGAATATCATCACAATGCTCCATGACAACTGTCATCATACACTCCATGACAGCAGACAACACAATGTTCCGGTACACTTGCCATCACAATGCTCAAACACCCCTGTAATCACAATGCTCCATGACCCCTGTCATCACAATACTCCATGAACTTTTTCAGCCCAATGCTCCATGACACTTGTCATCACAATGATCCAGGCCCTTGTCATCCCAATGCTCCATTACCCCGGTATTCACAATGATCCGTGACGCTTGTCATCACAGTGCTCCATGACACCTGTCATCACAATGCTCCATGCCTTTGTCAGCAAAATGCTACATGACCTTGCCATTACAATGCTCTATGCGCTTGACATCACAATACTCCATTTCCATTGTCATCACAATCCTCCATGAACCTTGGGATCACACTGCATCATGTCCTTGTCATCACAATGATCCATGCTCCTTGAAATCAATATGATCCATGACCTCTGTCATCACAATGTTGCAAACCCTTGTGATCACTATGTTCCATAACACTTGTCATCACAACGCTCCATGATGCCTGTCATCACAATACTCCATGTACTTTCCAACACAATGATCCATACCCTTTTCATCACAATGCTCCAAGACCCCTGTAATCACATTGTCCCATGGCCTTGTCATCACAAATCTCCATGACGCATGTCATCAGAATGCTCCATGGCCTTCTCCTCCCAATGCTCCATGCCCTTGCAATCATAATGCTCCAAGACCACTGTAATCACAATGCTCCATGCCCCTTTTCATCAGAATACTCCATGAGACTTGTCATCACAAGTCTCCATGGTCTTCTCATCACAATTCTCCAGGACCTTGTCATCACCATGCTCCATTCCCTTGTCATCAAAATGCTCCATTACCACTGTCATCACAACACACCATCACACCTGACAACACAATGATCCGGGACTCTTGTCATCACAATGCTCCATTCCCTACTCATCACAATGCTCCGTGACCCCTGTCATCACAATTCTCCATGAATATTTTGCGCCCAATGCTCCATGCCTTTGTCAGAAAAATTTTCCATGACCCTTGTCATCACAATATGCCACGCGCTTTTCATCACAACCGTCCAAAATTTGTCATGGCAATGCTCCAAAAATCTTGTAATCACAATGCTCCATGCCCTTCTCATCACAATGCTCCATTACCCCTGTCATAACAATGCTCCATGAACACTGTCATCACAATGCATCATGCCCAGCATCATAATGCTTCCGGATATTGTCAGCACAATGAAATCAAAATTCTCCATGACCTCTGTCATCACAGTGCTCCATGAACATTTTCAGCCCAATGCTCCATGACCCTTGTCATCACAATGATCCATGCGCTTGTCATCCCAATGCTCCATGACCCCTGTATTCACAATGCTCTGTGACGCTTGTCATCACAGTGCTCCATGACACGTGTCATCACAATGCTACATGCCTTTGTCAGCAAAATGCTGCATGACCTTGTCATTACAATGCTCTACTCCCTTGTTATCACAATAATCCATTACCATTGTCATCACAATCCTCCATGAAACTTGGGATCACATTGCTTCATGCCATTGTCATCACAATGCTCCATGCTCCTTGAAATCAAAATGTTCCATGACCTCTGTCATCACAATGCTCCAAACACTTGTGATCACAATATTCCATAACACTTGTCATCACAACACTCCATGATGACTGTCATCACAATACTACATGCCCTTTTCATCACAATGCTCCATGACCTTTGTCATCACAATTCTCAATACACTTGTCATCAAAATGCTCCCTGACACTTGTCATGAGAATGCTCCTTGAACCCTGTCATGAAAAGGCTCCATGCATTTTTCATCACAATGCCCCATGCCGTTTTCATCACAATGCTCCATGCCACTGTCATCAATATACTCCACAAGCTTGTCATCAGAATGCTCCATGACCATTGTCATCACAATGCTCCATGCACTTGTCAGCACAATGCTCCCTGATCCTTGTCTTCCGAATGTTCCAAGCCATTGCCATCACAATGCTCCATTACCTTGGTCATCAGAATCCTCCATGACACTTCGCATCACAATGCTCCATGCCATTGTCATTACAATGGGCCATTACATATGTCATCACAATGCTCCCTGACACCTGTCTTCACAATACTGCATGACCTGGTCATCACAGTGCTCCATGCCCTTGTCATCACAATGTGCCATTCAAACTGTCATCACAATAATCCATGAAACTTATTAGGCCAATGCTCTATGCCCTTGTCATCACAATGCTCCATGCCCTTGTTATCACAATGCTCCATGACCCCTGTCATCACAATGTTCCGTGACTCCAGTCATCACAATGCTTCATGAACTTTGTCATCACAATGGTCCATGCCCTCGTCATCAAGAGTCTCTGTGACCTTTTTAACCACAATGCTCCATGATCTTTTCATCACAATGCTCTTTGACCGTTGTCATCACAATCCTCTATGCCTTTCTCAGCACAATGATCCATGACTCTTGTCATCACAATGCTCCATGCCCTTGTCATCACAGTGCGCCATTGAACTGTCATCACAATAATCCATGAAACTTATTTGTCCAATGATCCATGCCCTTGTCATCACAATGCTCCATGCCCTTGTTATCACAATGCTCCGTGACCCCTATCATCACAATGCTCCGTGACTCCAGTCATCACAATGCTTCATGACCTTTGTCATCACAATTGTCCATGCCCCCGTCATCAACAGTCTCTGTGACATTTTTAAGCACAATGCTCTATGAACTTTTCATCACAATGCTCTTTGACCCTTGTCATCACAATGCTCTATGCCTTTCTCAGCACAATGCTCCATGACCCTTGTCATCACAATGCTCCATGCGCTTGTCAGCACAATGCTCCTTGACAGATGTCATCATAATGCACCATGCGCTTGACATCACAGTGCTCCACAATCTTGTCATCACAATACTCCATAAACCTTGTCATCACAATGCTCCATGCACTTCTCATCAAAATGTTCTCTCACCACTGATATCACAATTTTAAATCACTATTCGTCACCATACTCCGTCACCCCTGTCATCACAATGTTCCATAACTCCTGTCATCACAATGTTACATAACCCCTGTCATCAAAATGCTCCATGATCCTTTTCATCAAAAAGCTCCATGACCCATGACATCACAATGTTCCATAACCCTTGTCATCAAAATGTTCCATGACCCTTTTCATCATATTGCTCCATGACTCCTGTCACCACAATGCTACAGGCATTATCATCACAATGTTCGATGACCCCTGACATCCCAATGTTCTATACCACTATCATGAAAATGCTCCATGACCCTTTTCATCAAAGTGCTCCATGACCCGTGACATCACAATGTTCCATAACCCCTGTTATCAAAATGTTCCATTACACTTTTCATCAAATTGCTCCAAGACCCTGTCATCACAATGCTCCAAACCCTTGTGATCAAAATATTCCATAACATTTGTCATCCAAATGCCCCATGACTCTCGTCATCACATTATCCATGGTCTTCTCATCACAATGCTCAATGACCTTTGTCATCACAATGCTCAATACACTTGTCATCAATATGCTCCCTGACAATTGTTGTCTGTATGCTCCTTGAACCCTCTCATGACAAGGCTCCATGCATTTTTCATCACAATGATCCATGCCCTTTTCATCACAATGCTCCAAGACCCCTGTAATCACAATGCTCGATGCCCTTCTCATCAAAATGCTCCATGACATTTGTCATCACAAAGATGCATGACACTTGGCATCACAATGTTCCATGTCATTGTCATCACAATGCTCCATGAACGCTCTCATCACATTGCTTCATGCACTTTTCATGACAAAGCTCCATGACACATGTCATCAGAATGCTCCATGGCCTTCTCATCACAGTGCTCCATGCCCTGGCCATCACAATGCACCATGTCCACTGTCATCACAATAATCTATGAAACATGCCAGACCAATGGTCCATGCCCCTGTCATCACAATACTCCATGACCTTGTCATCACAAAGCTCCATTACGCATGTCATCAGAATGCTGCATGGCCGTCTCATGACAATGCTCCATGTCCTTGTCATCACAATGCTCCAAGACCACTGTAAGCACAATGCTCCATGCCCCTTTTCATCAGAATGCTGCATGAGAATTGTCATCACAAAGCTCCATGACGCATGTCATTAGAATGCTGCATGGCCGTCTCATGACAAAGCTCCATGCCCTTGTCATCACAATGCTCCAAGACCACTGTAATCACAGTGTCCCATACGCATTTTCATCAGAATGCTCCATGAGATTTGTCATCACAAGTCTCCATGGTCTTCTCATCACAATGCTCCATTCCCTTTTCATCACAATGCTCCATGACACCTGTCATCACAATACTCCATGAATATTATCAGCCCAATGATCCATGCCCTTCTCATCACAGTGCTCCATGACCAATATCATCACAATGCACCATGACAACTGTCATCAAAACACTCCAGGACACCTGACAAAACAATGATCCGTGACTCTTATCATCACAATGCTCCATTCCCTAGTCATCACAATGCTCCATGACCCCTGTCATCACAATGCTCCATGAAACCAGTCATCACAATGCTTCATAACGTTTATCATCACAATGTTGCATGCCCGCGTCATCACAAGGCTCTTTGATTTTGTAACCACAATGCTCCATGAACTTTTCATCACAAAGCTCCGTGTCCCTTGTCATCACAATGCTCCATGGCACATGTCATCAGAATGCTCCATGGCCTTCTCATCACAATGTTCCATGCCCTTGCCATCACAATGCTCCATTACCCCTGTCATAACAATGCTCCATGATACCTGCCATAACGATGTTCCATGGCCTTGTCATCACAGGGCTCCATGACCCTTCTCATCACAATGCTCCAAGACCCATGTAATCACAATGCTCCATGCTCCTTTTCATCTCAATGATCCATGAACCCTGTCATCACAATGCACAATGCCCATCATCATAATGCTTCATGCTACTGTCATCACAATGAAATCAAAATGCTCCATGACCTCTGTGATCAAAATGGTCCAAACCCTTGTGATCACAATATTCCATAACACTTGTCTTCACAATGCCCTATGACACTCATCATCACAATAATCCATGGTCTTCTCATCACAATGCTCCATGACCTTTGTCATCACAATGCTCAATACACTTGTCATCAAAATGCTCCCTGACACTTGTTGTCTGTACTCTCCTTGAACCCTTTCAAGACAAGGTTCCATGCCATTTTCATCACAATGATCCATGCCCTTTTCATCACAATGTTCCAAGACCCCTGTAATCACAATGGTCCATGCCCCTTTTCAACAGTATGCTCCATGAGATTTGTCATCACAAGGCTCCATGATTTTCTCATCACAATGCTCCAGGACATGGTCATCACAATGCTTCACGACCTTGTCATGAAAATTCTCAATGGCCCTTGTCATCACAATGCTCCATTATATTTGTCATTACAATCCTCCATTTCATTTGGCATCACAATGCTCCATGCCATTGTCATCGCAATGGACCATGATATATGTCATCACAATGCTCCCTGACACATATCTTCAAAATAATCCATGATCTTCTCATCACAATGCTCCATGCCCTTGTCATCACAATGCACCATGTCCACTGTCATCACAACAATCTATGAATCTTGTCAGACAAATGCTCCATGCCATTGTCATCAAAATGCTCCCTGCCCTTGTCATCACAACGCTCCATGAACCCTGTCATCACAATGCTCCCTGACTCCAGTCATCACAATGCTTCATAACATTTGTCATCACAATGGTCCATGCCCGCGTCATCACAAGGCTCTGTGACCTTTGTAACCAAAATGCTCATTGAACTTTTCATCACAATGCTCCGTGACCCTTGTCATCACAATGTTCCATGCCTTTGTCAGAAAAATTTTCCATGACGCTTGTCATCACAATGTGCCACGTGCTTTTCATCACAGCGTTCCACAAATTTGTCATGTCAATGCTCCATAAACCTTTTAATCACAATGCTCCATGCCCTTCTCATCACAATGCTCCATTACCCCTGTCATAACAGTGCTCCATGACCCCTGCCATCACAATGTTCCACGGACTTGTCATCACAAGGCTCCATGACACTTGTCATCACAATGCTCCAAGACCCATGTAATCACAATGCTCCATGCCCCTGTCATCACAACACTCCATGAACATTTTCAGCCCAATGCTCCATGACACTTGTCATCACAATGATCCATGCCCTTGTCATCCCAATGCTCCATGACCCCTGTATTCACAATGCTCCGTGACGCTTGTCATCACAGTGCTCCATGACACCTGTCATCACAATCCTCCATGCCTCTGTCAGCAAAATGCTACATGACCTTGTCATTACAATGCTCTATGCGCTTGTCATCACAATTCTCCGTTACCATTGTCATCACAATCCTCCATGAACTTTGGGATCACATTGCTTCATGTCCTTGTCATCACAATGCTCCATGCTCCTTGAAATCAAAATGATCCATGACCTCTGTCTTCACAATGCTCCAAACCCTTTTGATCACAATGTTCCATAACACTTGTCAAAACAACGCTCCATGATGCCTATCATCACAATACTCCATGCCATTTTGATCACAATGCTCCATGACCTTTGTCATAACAATTCTCATTACACTTGTCATCACAATGCTCCCTGACACTTGTCGCCAGAATGCTCCTTGAACCCTGTCACGAAAAGGCTCCATGCCATTTTCATCACAATGCCCCATGCCATTTTCATCACAATGCTCCATGCCATTGTCATGAAAATACTCCACAAGCTTGTCATCAGAATGCTCCATGACCCTTGTCATCACAATGCTCCATGCCCTTGTCAGCACAATGCTCCATGACCCCTGTCATCACAATGCTCCGTGACTCCAGTCATCATAATGATTCATGACCTTTGTCATCACAATGGTCCATGCCCTCATCATCAACTGTCTCTGTGACCTTTTTAACCACAATGCTCCATGAACTTTTTATCACAATGCTCTTTGACACCTGTCATGACAATGCTCTATGCCTTTCTCACCACAATGCTCCATGACCCTTGTCATCACAATGCTCCATGCACTTGTCATCACAGTGCTCCACAATCTTGTCAACACAATGCTCCATAAACGTTGTCATCACAATGCTCCATGCACTTCTCATCAAAATGCTCTCTCACCACTGATATCACAATGATACATCACTATTCGTCACAATACTTCATCACCCCTGTCATCACAATGTTCCATGACTCCTGTCATCACAGTACTACATGCACTAATCATCACAATGTTCGATGACCCCTGACATCACAATGTTCCATAAACCCTGTCATCAAAATGTTCCATGACCCTTTTCATCAAATTGCTCCATGACACTGTGATCACAATGCTCCTTGCCCTTCTCATCACAATGCACAACGACATTGTCATCAAAATGCTCCCTGACACTTGTTGTCTGTATGCTCCTTGAACCCTGTCATGACGAGGCTCCATGCCTCTTTCATTACAATGATCCATGCCCTTTTCTTCACAGTGCTCCAAGACCCCTCTAATCACAATGCTCCATGCCCTTGTCATCACAAAGCTCAATGACGCATGTCATCAGAATGCTCCTTGTCCTTCTCCTCAAAATGCTCCATGCCCTTGTCATCACAATGTTCCAAGACCCCTGTATTCACAATGCTCCATGCCCCTTTTCATCAGTATGCTCCATGAGACTCGTCATCACAAGGCTCCATGGTTTTCTCATCACAATGCTCCAGGACATTGTCATCACAATGCTTCACGACCTTGTCATGAAAATTCTCAATGGCCCTTGTCATCATAATGTTCCAAGCATTAGTCATCACAATGCTCCATTATATTTGTCATCACAATCCTCCATTACATTTGGCATCAAAATGCTCCATGCCATTGTCATTGCAATGGACCATGACATATATCATCACAATGCTCGCTGACACCTGTCTACACAATACTCCATGACATTCTCATCACAATGCTGCATGTCCTTGTCATCGCAGTCGATCATGACATAGGTCATCACAATGCTCCCTGACACCTGTCTTCACAATAATCCATGACCTTCACATCACAATGCTGCATGCCCTTGTCATCACAATGCACCATGCCAACTGTCATCACAATAATCTATGAAAGTTTTCAGTCCAATGCTCCATGCACCTGTCATCACAATGCTCAATGACCTTGTCATCACAATGCTCCATGTCCTTGTCATCACAATGCTCCATGACCCCTGTCATCACATTGCTCCGTGACTCCAGTCATCACAATGCTTCATAACGTTTGTCATCACAATGCTCCATGCCCCAGTCACCACAAGGCTCTGTGACCATTGTAACCACAATGCTCCATGAAATTTTCCTCACAATGCTCCGTGACACTTGTCATCACAATGTTCCATGCCTTTGTCAGAACAATGCTCCATGACCCTTGTCATCACATTGTGCTACGCAATTTTCATTACAAAGGTTCACAACTTTGTCATCGCTATGCTCCATAAACCTTGTAATCACATTGATCCATGCACTTCTCATCAAAATGCTCTCTCACCAGAGATATCACAATGTTCCATCACTAGTCATCACCATACTCCCTCATCCCTGTAATCACAATGTTCCATGACCCCTGTCATCTCAATGCTACATCCACTTATCATCACAATGTTCCATGACACCTGACATCACAATGTTCCACAACCGCTGTCATCAAAATGCTCCATGACCATTTTCAACCCAAAGATCCATGACCAATGACATCACAATATTCTATAACCCCTCTCATCAAAATATTCCATTACACTCTTCCTCAAACTGCTGCATGTCACTGTCATCAAAATGCTCCCTGCCCTTCTAATCACAATGCACCACGCCCTTGTCATCAAAAGGCTCCATGACCTTTGTCATCACAAAGCTCCATGATCCTTGACATCAGTATGCTCCATGTCATTGTCATAACAATGCTCCATGAACCCTCTCATCACATTGCTCAATGCCCTTGTCATCAGAAAGCTCCATGACACTTGTCATCACAATGCTCGATGCCCTTCTCATCACAATGCTCCATGCCGTTGTCTTTACAATACTCCATGACCCATGTAACAATGTTCCGTGGCCTTGTCATCACAATGCTTCATGCCCATTCTCTTCACAATAATTCATGAAATATTTCAGACCAATGTTCAGTGCTCTTCTCATCACAATGCTCCATTACCTCTGTCATAACAATGCTCCATGACGCCTGCCATCACAATTTTCCACGGCCTTGTCATCACAAGGCTCCATGACCCTTGTCATCACAATGCTCCAAGACCCCTGTAATCACAATTCTCTATGCCCTTGTCATCACAAATCTCCATGTCGTATGTCATCATAATATTCCATGTCTTTCTCATCACAATGCTAAATGCCCACTTCATCACAATGCTCCAAGACCCCTGTAATCACAATGCTTCATGCCCTTTTTCATCAGTATGCTCCATGACTGTTGTCATCACAAGGCTCCATGGTCTTCTCATCACAATGCTCCATGCCCTTGGCATCACACTGCCCCATGACCCCTGTCATCACAATGCTCCCTGACTCCATTCATCACAATGCTCCATGACCTTTGTCATCACAATGGTCCATTACCGAGTCATCAAATGTCTCTGTGATATTTTTTACCAAAATGTTCCATGAAATTTTCATCACAGTGCTCCATGCCTTTGTCAGAACAATGCTCCATGACCCTTGTCATCACAATGTGCCACGCGCTTTTCATCACAACGTTCCACAACCTTGTCATCGATATGCTCCATAAATTTATAATCCCAATGCTCCATGCACTTCTCATCAAAATGCTCTCTCACATGAGATATCATTATGTTCCATCACTAGTCATCACATTACTCTCTCACCCCTGTAATCACAATGTTCCATGACCCCTGTCATCACAGTGCTACCTCCCCTTATCATCACAATGTTCCACAACCCCTGTCATCAAAATGCTCCATGACCCTTTTCATCCCAAAGCTCCATGACCCCTGATATCACAATGTTCTAAAACCCCTGTCATCAAATTGTTCCATTACAATTTTCATCAAATTGCTGCATGACCCTGTCCTCAAACTGCTCCCTGCCCTTCTCATCACAATGCACCACGCCCTTGTCATCAAAATGCTCCATGACTTTTGTCATCACAAAGCTCCATGACCCTTGACATCACAATGCTCCATGTCATTGTCATCACAATGCTCCATGAACCCTCTCATCACATTGCTCCATGCCCTTGTCATCACAGAGCTCCATGACACTTGTCATCACAGTGCTCGATGCCCTTCTCATCACAATGCTCCATGCCCTTGTCATTACAATCCTCCATGACCCATGTATCACAGCGTTCCGTGCTCTTGTCATCACAATGCTCCATGCCCACTCTCATCACAATAATCCATGAAATATTTCACAACAATGCTTCCCGCCCTTCTCATCACAATGCTCCATTACACCTGTCATAACAATGTTTCATGACCCCTGCCATCACAATGTTCCACGGCCTTGTCATTCACAAGGCTCCATGACACTTGTCATCACAATGTTCCAAGACCCCTGTAATCACAATGCCCCATGCCCTTGTCATCAGAAAGCCCCATGACACATGTCATCAGAATGTTCCATGGACTTCTCATCACAATGCTCCATGCCCTTGTCATCACAATGCTCCAAGACGCTTGTTATCAGAATGCTCGATGCCCCTTTTCATCTCAAAGCTCCATGAATCCTATCATCACAATGCACCATGCCCATCATCATAATGCTTCAGGCTATTGTCATCACAATGAAATCAAAATGCTCCATGACCTCTGTCATCACAATGCTCCAAACCGTTGTGATCACAATATTCCATAACACTTATCATCACAACACACCATGACGCTCATAATCACAGTTATCCATGGTCTTCTCATCACTATGCTCCATAAACTTTGTCATCACAATGCTCAATACACTGGTCATCACAATGCTCCCTGACACTTGTCGTCAGTATGCTCCTTGAACAGTGTCATGACAAGGCTCCATGCCTTCTTCATCACAATGATCCATGCCCTTTTCATCACAGTGCTCCAAGACACCTGTAATCACAATGTTCCATGCACTTGTCATCACAGTGCTCCATGACGCATTCATCAGAATGCTCCATGTACTTCTCTTCACAATGCTCCATGCCCCTGTCATATCAATGCTCCAAGAACACTGTAATCACAATGCTCCATGCCCCTTTTCATCAGAATACTCCATGAGACTTGTCATCACATGTCTCCATGGTCTTCTCATCACAATGCTCCAGGAGCTTGTCATCACCATGCTCCATTTCCTTGTCATCACAATGTTCCATGACCCCTGTCATCAGGGTATTCCATGAAAATTTTCAGCCAAATTCTCCATGAGACTCTCATCACAATGCTGCATGACCAATATCATCACAATGCTCCATGACCACTGTCATCACAACACTCCATTACCCCTGACAACAGAGTGATCCGGGACTCTTGTCATCACAATGCTCCATGACCCCTGTCATCACAATACTCCATGAATATTTTCAGCCCAATCTTCCATGACACTTTTCATCACAATGATCCATGCCCCTTTCATCCCGATGCTCCATGACCCCTGTATTCACAATGCTCTGTGATGCATGTCATCACAGTGTTCCATGACACCTGTCATCACAGTTCTCCATGCCTTTGTTAGCAAAATGCTACATGAACTTGTCATTACAATGTTCTATGCGCTTGTCATCACAATACTCCTTTACCATTGTCATCAAAATCCTCCATGAACCTTGGTATCACATTGTTTCTTGCCCTTGTCATCACAATTCTCCATGCTTCTTGAAATCAACATGATCCATGACCTGTGTCATCACAATGCTCCAAACACTTCTGATCACCAAGTTCCTTAACACTTGTCATCAAAAATCTCCATGATGCCTGTCATCACAATACTCCATGCCCTTTTCATCACAGTGCTCCATGAACTTTGTCATCACAATTCTCAATACACTTGTCATCACAATGCTCCCTGACACTTGTCTTCAGAATGCTCCATGAACCCTGTCACGAAAAGGCTCCGTGCCTTTTTCCTCACAATGCCCCATGCAGTTTTCATCACAATGCTCCTTGCCATTGTTATCAAAATAATCCTCAAGCTTGTCATCAAAATGCTCCATGACCCTTGTCATCACAATTCCCCATGCACTTGTCAGCACAATGCTCCCTGACCCTTGTCATCACAATGCTCCAAGCCATTGTCCTCACACTGTTCCATTACCTTTGTCATCAGAATCCTCCATGACACTTGCATCACAATGCTCCATGCCATTGTCATCACAATGGGCCATTACATATGTCATCACAATGCTCCCTGACACCTGTCTTCAAAATGCTGTATGATCTGGTCTTCACAATGTTCCATGCCCTTGATATCACAAAGCTCCATGACCCCTGTCATCACAATGCTCCGTGACTCCAGTCATCACAATGCTTCATGACCTTTGTCATCACAATGTTCCATGCCCTCATCATCAACAGTCTCTGTGACCTTTTTAACCACAATGCTCCATGAACTTTTCATCACAATGTTCTTTGACCCTTGTCATCACAATACTCTATGCCTTTCTCAGCACAATGCTCCATGACCGTTTTCATTACAATGCTCCATGTGCTTGACAGCACAATGCTCCTTGACACATGTCATCACAATTTGTCATGCGCTTGTCATCACAGTGCTCCACAATCTTGTCATCACAATGCTCCATAAACCTTGTCATCACAATGCTACATGCACTTATCATCAAAATGTTCGATGACCCCTGACATCACCATCACAATGTTCCATAACCCCTGACACCAAAATGCTCCATGACCCTTTTCATCAAAATGTTCCATGTCCCCTGACATCACAATTCTCCATGACCCCTGTCATCACAATGCTCCATGCTCCTTGAAATCACAATGATCCATGACCTCTGTCTTCAAAATGCTCCAAACCCATGTGATCACAAAGTTCCATAACCCTTGTCATCACAACGCTCCATGATGCCTGTCATCACAATACTCCATGCCCTTGTCGTCACAATGCTCCATGACATTTGTCATCACAATTCTCAATACACTTGTCATCACAATGCTCTCTGACTCTTGTCGTCAGAATGCTCCTTGAAACCTGTCATGAAAAGGCTCCATGCATTTTTCATCACAATGCTCCATGCCCTTTTCATCACAATGCTCCATGCCATTGTCATCACAATACTCCACAAGCTTGTCATCTGAATGCTCCATGACACTTGTCATCACAATGCTCCATGAGCACTGTCATCACAGTGCTCCATACCCCGTGTCATTACAGTGCTCCATGACGCTCGTCATTCACAATTATCCATGGTCTTCTCATCACAATGCTCCACATGCTTGTCATCAAAATGCTCCATGACTCTTGTCATCACAATGCTCCATGGCCACTGTCATCACAATTATCCATACCCCTTGTCATTATAGCGCTCCATGACGCTCATCCTCAAAATTATCCATGGTCTTCTCATCACAATGCTCCACGGTCTTGCCATCACAATGCTCCATGCCCTGGTCGTCACAATGCTCCATGATCCCTTTCATCACAATTCTCCACGTTCTTGGCAACACTATGTTCCATGACACTTCCCATCACAGTGTTAAATGCTTTGTCATCACAATACTCCACAAGCTTCTCATCACAATACTCCATGACCCTTGTCATCACAATGATCCATGACCCCTGTCATCACAATGCTCAATGAGACGTATCATCACAATGCTCCATGCCCCTTGTCATTACAGTGCTCCATGATGCTCGTCACCAGAATTATCCACGGTCTTCTCATCACAGTGCTCCACGGTTTTGCCATCACAATGCTCCATGCCCTGGTCATCATAATTCTCCATGTCCTTGTTATCACAATGCTCCATGACAGTTCTCATCACAATGTTACATGCTCTTGTCATCACAATTCTCCATGCACTTGTCATCGCAATGCCCCATGACCCCTGTCATAGCAAGCCCCATGCCTTTGTCATCACAATGCTTCACGACATTTTCCTCAAAATTCTCAATGGCCGTTGTCATCACAATGCTCCATGCCCTTGTCATCACAATGCTCCATGACCCTTGTCATCACAATGCTCCAAGCCTTTGTCATCACAATGCTCCATTACCTTTGTCATCACAATCCTCCATAACACTTGGCATCACAATGTTCCATGCCATTGTCATCACAATGGTATATGAAATATGCCGTCACAATGCTCCCTGACACCTGTCTTCACCATACTCCATGACCTTGTCATCAAAATGTTCCATGCCCTTGCCATCACAATGTGCCATGCCCACTGTCAACACAATTATCCATGAAACTTGTCAGACAAATGCTCCATGACCCTGTCATCACAATGCTACATTACCCCAGTCATCACAATGCTCCTTGTGTCCCTTCATCACAAGGCTTCATGACCTGTGTCATCACAATGGTCAATGCCCTCATCATCACAATGCTCTGTGAAATTTGTCACCACAATGCTCCATGATCCTTTCATCACAGTGCAGATACGTCCATGAGTGCAAGTGCCCTATGCTCTGTAGCTCATCTTTTAGATGTTTTAGCAAACACAATACACTTCGCCATAGTGGCTGTTGGCAAATTACAATTCCACTATCAGCCTCACAGGGCTCCCTTTTCTCCTAACCCTATCCTGCATTTCTGGTGTTTACACTTTATGTGGTTGGCCCTTCTGACTGATGTGAAGTGATACATTTTGTAGTATTGATTTCCAGTGCCCACCTGTTTGGTTGGATAAAAAGTGTGTATGGCCTTTACTTGAATATATTCGGAAAAAATTGCATACGCCCTTTTGGGCCAACTGCATCATTGGCGATGTTCAGCCCCTTTTCTTGTGCTTTAATGGGGAGTCCTTTCTACCTCTTCAAATCTGTTTCCTGCCACTCTCCCTTGCTTACAACTCCTTTTCTATGACTTACCTCAAGACATTTTTCGACAATAGATATTTTCAACTCTGCAGTTTCATGAATTTTACTGCCCCTGAGTTCCATTTTTCAACTTGTGTTTTTGGAAACTGGACACAAAACAGCGGGATTTCCTCTAGACCTATTCTGTTTCCGTGGGCAATTCTAGCCTTTGATGAATTTGTCTTCCAGATTGGAAATTAGAGTGGCATGTGCCTGTCTGAACAACTAAGACTTGTCTCTAAATTTTTCTCATCCTTCCGCTTCATCGTCTGGACAAATTCCAAACTGTGTGCAACAGGATGTTGACGGTGCTGATATCCCCAAGTGAGGAGATTGTTAGGAAAGATGCTGGAGGGGTGTACCCGAGCACCAGACGATGAGGAGATGAGGTGCCTTTTCCAAACTCTTTCCGATCAAATGGTGTACCATCCTCTAGGTGTGACAGGCATGTTTTAGCTGTAGGAAGGGTCCAGTGCATGGAAGGAGAACACCAGGGATTTTTCCAAATCAGTGCCTCCCCGTACCCCAAACTGGGGAATTTTTAAGCTACGGCTACACGTATGTCCATTAAGCGCCTTGGGAAATAGGCAGAGCCCAAACTATAGATGATTGAAATCTTCAGGTTCAGAAGCGTTCACCATCGGCCTTGCTTAGGTTACATTTTATCTGTCTGTGATAGACGATGTCAATAAAAATATCTATTCTTTTTCATATTATTTCCCCTTATAGGTTATTGCAAAATATTCAGTGTAGTTCCCTATGCTATACAGTAGTTCCTTGTTGATGATCTATTTTATACATAGCAGTGTGTATGTGTTAATCCCACACTGTTAATTTATCCCTTCTCCTACCTTTCCCCTTTGGTAATAATAAATTATAAGATTTTATACATCTCAGAAATGGGGGAGCTGAAATAGAGGTATCATTTTCAATGGAAAAGCATTCAAAACAAGATTGAAGCTTCAGCCATGCGTATTCGATGTACATCCATGGAAATAAATCACTTAATTTCTCTAATGTTGACCTGACAAATAAAACAGAGGTCTTCACTGAACTTGCTTATAGTAAAGTGATGGAAATATCAAAGGTAAGTCTTAGAAACATCTTATTTTACCCGAGCATTATACACTGCTCTATGTTAACTACAGTTTGGCTCACACATCTGTTCATTGAAGTTACAAGGTTCTCAATTTCTGTTACTGATCCTCCAGAGTGGACCCCAACATGAGTCCCCGTGCCCAGTGTCATTGGAGCCATCAGATCAAGACTGAGTTTGGTTCAGAAGCAAAGGAAACATTATTTTGAAAACCGAATGGAGAGGTGAGAGCGTGCACTCCCCCACGGGCTGTGGGCTGGGATGCTGTGTAGAGATCCCAGGAGCGTCAGTGGGAGGAAGGGGATGGAGCTCTCGAGGGCTGGGTTGGCTGAAGCTCAGGCTCTATGCCGTGGAGTCTGCATGGGACCCCGCTAGCTGAGGTGTGGACCCAGCAATTCTGCACTATGAAATCGGGTCTGAAGTGCCGGGTGTGGGACCTCTGCATGCAGAACCCTAGGAGCACGTGAAATTAGACAAAGCACAAAGGAAAAACAGGTAAGACTTTATTTTATTGCCCAGATTCTCTTTTTATCTCCCAGGAATTTTTAATGAACGTTGCCAGAGACGAACACCTCCTCTGCTTTTTGTACTGTTCCTCATTCTTCGGGTGTTGAGGGTGCAGACCCCTCTTTTGTAACTGCTTCATGCTGTGGTGGGAGCCCTGATACTTGGGGGGAGGGGAAAAACGTCTCCCCACCAGCCTCCAGGTGAGGTTGATTGTCCCAAGGCCTCCTGCCTCACTTCTCGTCCGCCTGAGCACCAGCATTGGAAGTGTTATAGATTCTAATGACCTTTAAGTGTCCAGGAGAGAGATGTGCAGAGATGCTGAGGTGGCAGGTTTCACCCCAACCCACATTTGTTCGGCGACCTTAGGCTGACGGTTTTTGTCAGCCTAGATGCTCTGACCAGTAGTCTGTCCTTTCTTTAATTAGGTCGCTGAACTAATGTACAAACAGCACCATGTGTCAGAACCCTTCCCGCGCAACTCCCAGAGAGTCCAGGGTCAGTGGTGATCCAGGACCATGACGTCCACTGAGTCAACGGCCTTTAGAAGTAGCCAGCAGTCCAGCCGGTCATATTGGCCACCATCACCGCAGTGTCTGTAGGGTTTTCTAAGGTGAAAGCGTGATATGCGTTTCCCCTGCCAAGCTTATTAGCTCCCCTCTGGGTGCAGTAAGTCCTGCAAGCATTAGTCTGCCCTTTCGGGGCACAGTCTTGTTCTTTTCTGAGAGAAACTCCAGGTCAAGTGATGGTCACACGAGTCATCTTGGGGGCCCGTTGCCCCCATTTGTCTCTCTGGAGGTTGGAGTTGGAGGGCCTCCTCACTCGAGGTCAGTGTGTCCACAGAGCGACACCTGCAACTTCTGGGCATGATGGGTGGTTAGGATCACCACGTGGGGTCCTTTTCCCTTAGGAGGGAGCTGGCCTTGTGGGCTGCTGATTTCTATCATTTTAGATACCCCAGTATCCTGGCCTGATGAGTCGGTGGGCAAAGCCCTTGGTGACCATAGTTTATCATACCTGAAGGGCATTCTTGTGTTGCTCCATTTCAAGTGGTCCCAGTTTTTGCACTAAGGCTCCAAGGGCGATTAACCTTTGACCGGGTATGTAAAGGTCAAAGGGTTTAGCTAAATTAGCGAGTTCCTGGGCAAGGGTCTGAATTGACTGCTCTTTCCATTCTTGAAAGGCTGCTTCTGGATTCTATACAAAAGGATCATCATCTTTTCATGTCAGTGTTTAATGTAGAGGCCCAGCTATTAGACTGTAGTTAGGGATCCAGATGCAGAAAACCTTGGCCTCACCAGGAACCCCTAAGCTGTCTTCTAGTTTTAGAAGAGGTAAGGCTGCAAATGGCTTCTTCCCTATCCTGGGATGCGTTTCTCCGGATATCTGTGAGAATGAAGCCCAGGCATGTCACCTGAGCCTGGGATATTTGAGCCTTTTTCTTGGACACCTTCTATCCTTTCTTGGCTAGGTAGTTCAGAGGCGTCTTTAGTAGGCCTGGCGATCAGAATGTCATCTGCATATTGAAGGAGGGTTCCCTTTTACAGAGGTAGAACTTTTAGGTCTTTAGAGGACATATCCCCAATCATGGTGTGGGGATTTTTGAACCATTGGGGCAGGACGGCCAAGCATTATTGGTTTTGTTGCATGTTGTGTCCTGCCACTCACAAGCCAAAAATTCTTGTGACTCTGAGATGAATGGAATACAGAAGAAGGCATCATTGAAGTGTAATACAGAATGCCATGGCCTGGTGGATGGTAGAATTTCCAACAGGGTGTATGAAATAGGAGCTACTGGATGTATATCCTCGGTGGCATCACTGACTGTCCTGATATCCTTTATCAGGTCTCCAGCAGCCCATGGGGCTCTCGTGGTCAGGCCAATCCCAGGATATGGAGCTCACCTTGGCTGCACCACCCATCCCCACAGCCCACGGGGCTCTCGTGTTCAAGTCCCTCCCAGAGTACGGAGCTCACCTGTGCAGCTACCCAGCAGCCCATGGGGCTCTCATAGTCAGGCCCTTCCCAGGATACGGAACTCCCATGGGCAGGTACCCCAGCATGGCTGGACACACAGGAACTGTGCACATAGCCCACCTTGCAGAGAACCCCCAGCTCACCTGTCGCTCACAGCTGACACAGAACACCTCAGAGCAGGACTTGAACTAACAAACAGCAGCTCTGACAGGTCTGTGACCCTGGCTATCACTCTGTGCAGCCTCTCGCTGCCTGGTCTTCCAGACACTTCCACTGCAGCCAGGGCACCAGGCCTCTGTCTCCACCCACCATCACTCCTCTCCCTGACTCCTGGGTTCCTCTCATTAGGATAGGGTGTTCTTGAAGTTGTTTTCCACTCATGGACCAGATAAAATGATAAGAAAACAAGCCGCAACTGCAGCCCCTTGTCTAGCCTGACTCTCAAGAGCCCACACCTCTTCCTTGGGCCTGGCCCGTTTAACAAGTTTCATTTTCTGCAACTGTGAGCCCCTGAGGGGTGAGGATTGGCTGATTTGGGGAGCCTGACACTGCCTGCCAGCCCTCCCCAGGTGTGCCTGGGTTGAGGTCAATATAAACACCTCTCCAGTCAGCAAGTGCCACTGTAGCTGTGCCTGACGCCATATTCTCTGCCCCGTCAGCAGTGTCGGGCCTGGGGTGGTGGTAGGGAGGGAGAGGCCGTGGCTTTGTGGGTGGCCCAGTGTGAGTGGGGCTCTGCTGGACTTTCTGCAGGAGTTGCCAGGCAGCCACCTGCTAAAGAAGAGGATGTGTCACCCATACCTGCTGCTGGAATTTCTCCCCAGGCAGAGGTGAGGAAGTAAAAAAGCAGTGGGGGCCATGGCAGGAGGGGTATCTCAGGCAGGGAAATGGAAAGCTTCCAGAAGAGCATCTGGGGCCAGGACCATCCTGACTGGCCTGCAGGCACCAAGTCGGCCTGCGTGCTGTCGCTGGTGTGGCTCCACAGCCCTTCCTCTAGGCTTGCAAGTGCTTGTACATATTCAGGTGTTTTACCTGGAAAGGGTGGGAAGTGTTCAGCTGCAGCAGGACTGGGGCTCAGCTCACATTTACTCACAGACGCCTCGACATATTTCCCCAGCTTTGCAATGAGGATGCTCCTTGTGGGGGGGAGTGCTGCTGAGTGCATGGGAGACGATTTCCCACCTCTAACCAACTTAAGAATTTTTTACCACTGGAGCAAGTGCCCTGATACGATTTTCCTCTGTATAACTGTTGGCTTCTGTTTTTTTTTTTTTTTTTTTTTTTCTTTTTTTTCTTTTTGGTTCAAGGTAGATTTTATTTATTCCTCTTTTTTTTTAATTTGGAGATATAAACATGGAAATAATGCATTAATATTAAGACATCTATGTGAAGGGAAAAACTTCTTTTCTGTTTTATTTTATTAAATGTTATTTATTTATTTTTAATTTTTTTTAAATTTATTTATTTCTTTTATACAGCAGGTTCTTATTGGATATCTATTTTATACATATAAGTGTGCACATGTGAATCCTAGTCTCCCAATTCATCCCACCACCACCCTCACATGGTGTTCCCTCCTTGGTGTCCATATGTTTGTTCCCTACATCTGTGTCTCTATCTCTGCCCTGCAAACCGGTTCATCTGTACCATTTTTCTAGGTTCCACATATATGCATTAATATACAATATTTGTTTTTCTCTTTCTGACTTACTTCACTCTGTATGACAGTCTCTAGATCCATCAAGGTCTCTACAAATGAACCAATTTCATTCCTATGTATGGGTGAGTAATATTCCATTGTATATATGTGCCAGATCTTCTTTATCCATTCATCTGTTGCTGGACACTTAGGTTGCTTCCATGTCCTGGCTATTGCAAATAGAGCTGCAATGAACATTTTTGTACATAACTCTTTTTGAATTATGGTTTTCACAAGGCAAATGTCCAGTAGTTGGATTGTTGTGTCGTATGGTACTTCTATTGTTAGTTATTTAAAGGAACCTCCGTACTGTTCTCCCTAGTGCCCATATCAATCTACATTCCCACCCACAGTGCAAGTGTGTTCCCTTTTCTCCAATAAAGGCCTCTCCAGCATTTATTGTTTTGTAGAATTTTTTGATGATTGCCACTCTGACTGCTGTGAGGTGATACCTCACGGTAGTTTTGATTTGCATTTCTCTAATGATTAGAAATGTTCAGCATCCTTTCATGTGTTTCTTGGTAATCTGTATATCTTCTTTGGAGAAATGTCTATTTAGGTCTTCTGCCCGTTTTTGGATTGGGTTGTTTGTTTTTGTGATATTGAGCTACATGCAGTGCTTGTAAAGTTAGGAGATTAATCATTTGTCAATTGCTTCATTTGAAAATATTTTCTCCCATTCTGAGGGTTGTTTTTGCATCTTGTTTATGTTTTCCTGTACTGTGTAAAAGCTTTTAAGTTTCATTAGGTCCCATTTGTTGATTTCTGTTTTTATTTCCATTTCTCTAGGAGGTGGGTCCAAAAGGATCTTGCCGTGATTTATGTCATAGAGTGTTCTGCCTATGGTTTCCTCTAAGTGTTTTATAGTGTCTGGTCTTATATTTAGATCTCTAATCAATTTAGAGTTTATTTTTGTGTATGGTGTTATGGAGTGTTCTAATTTCATTCTTTTATGTGTAGGGGTCCAGTTTTCCCAGCACCAATTACTGAAGAGACTGTCTTTTCTCCATTGTATATCCTTAGCTCCTTTGTCATAGATGAGATAGCCATAGGTATGTAGGTTTATCTCTGGGCTTTCTGTCCTGTTCCATTGATCTGTGTTTATGCCAATCTACATACACTTGATTCCATTATGGAGACATATAAATACATAGGTTTCAAGGTTATTACCAGTCAGATGTATTCCTCTTCAGTGAATAGGGTGTTTTGTGTCCAGTTCATTGAGAAAAGAGTAGGTCTTGTCTATTACATATTTGGTATATGGAATGGGATCTGTGCTAATTTCAAACTCTGCTTTTACACATCACCCCACGGCACCTTTCCCCTTAAGGAGGCATAAGTGTGTTTTCTAAATGTGTAACTCTGTTCTCTTTTGAAATTCAGTTCATGTGTAGCCATGTTTACATTCCCTCTATAAGTGATATATTACAATAAGTTTCTTTTACTTTGTGGCTCATTTCACTTAGCATCATCATACCTAAAGCCACTCATTAAGCTGCTATTGGCCTTATGACATTGATTTTATGTCTGAGTGACATTCCATTGTATATAAGTACCAGAACATCTATATCCATTTTTTTTTTCCTTTCCTGGGATATTTAAAGTGTACTGAAGTCGAGGTTCTTGTAAACAGAGCAGCCCTAAAGTTTGGGCTGTTTGTGTGTTGTGGATTTTTAGTTTTCCCAAAATACACGCCCATGAGTGGAAGTGTGCTATGCTCTGTAGCTCTGTTTTAGAAAACAACATACAGTTCTCCAGAGAGGCTGTTGGCAATTTACATCCTGTCCATTGGCGTAACCAGGCTCCCTTTTCTCCATGGCCTATCCTGCATTTGTGGTTTTTACACTATTTGTGGATGGCCCTTTTGACTGGAGGTAAGGGACACTTCTCTGTAGTGTGGATTTGCAATGCCTGATGGTTTGCTTGGCCAAAAAGGGCATATGCATTTTTTCCCGAATATATTCAAGAAAATACACATAATCCCTTTTCCGCCAAGGGCAACATTGTCGAAATTCTGTCGCTTTTCATGTGCTTTAAAGATGACTCCAATCTACCTCTTGAAATCTGTTTCCTTCAAATCTGCCTTGCATTCAAATCCTCTTCACTGCCTTTCCTCAATATATTTCTGGATGATAGTTGCCCTTTATAACTCTTCAAGTTTGTGAATTGCTGTGCCCCTGATTTCCATTTTTCAACTCGCCTCTTTGTGAGCTGGCTGCAATACCGCAGGATGGCTTTAGGCCCTAGTCTTGTTCCGGGGCTTCAGGCTGAGCCTTTGGTTAATTCTTCTTCCTGGTGGGAAACTAGAGTGACATGTGCCCATCCAAACACCTACAGCTAATCTCTCATTTATTCCCCCACTTCCAGTTCATCCTCTGCACAATTTGCAAACTGTGCATAAGAGGTGGGTAAAGGCGCTGACACTCCAAGTGGGGAGAATTTTAGTAATGCAGATGGAATGGCGAAGCCGAGCACGACAAAAGGAAAAATGTGGTACCTTTTAGAAAACTTTCCCAATTACACAGTGTACCATTCACTGGGTTTCCCATGCATGTTTTAACTGTAGGAAGATTCCCTTAAACCTGGAGAGTTGGGACCACTAGAATGGGTAGCACACAGTATTGCTCTAAGTGGTGTTCTTTTGCTCACAGAACCTCAGCAATCTTGTCAGCCCCAAGTGTCCAGTCTTATGTCTCATCCAGCTGTGGGTGTAAAGGTGGTCAATCCAGGTTGCATCACAGGCCCTGAATGAAATTTTTAGGACTTTCTAACTGTTTCGCTGTTTTTGCATTTTGCTTTTGAAATTTATTTTTATAAGTGGGTTTAACTGAATTTCAGTGCTGTGTTCATGCCGTTATACACACACATGATTCCTTTATGGAGACATGAGAATACATATGTTTTAAAATACTGAGAGTCAGACATATTCCTTGCAATGAATAGGGGGTGTTGAGTCCAGTTCATTGTGGCGGGAGTAGGGGTTGTCTATTACATACTTGGTTTATATAACGGTATCGGTGCTAATTTAAAACTGTGATTTTATGCATCATCCCACCTCGCATTTCCCCTTAAGCAGGCAGAAGCTTGTTTTCTAAATGTGTGACTCCGTTGTGTTTGTAAATCACTTCATGTGTAGCCATGTGTACATTCCCACTATGAGTGATATCTTATGATAAGATTCGTTACTCTGGTATCTTTCCTAACTCAGTTCATGTGAGGCCATGTTTACAGGACCTTCATAAGTGATATCTTATGATAAGTTTCTTTTTCTGTGTGACTTATTACACTTAGAATCATCGTACCTGAATCCACTCATTTTGCTGCTACTGGCCTTATGAAATTGATTTCATGACTGAGGGATATACGATCGTACGTAAGTACCACAATTTCTTGAAACATTTTTGTCTTTCCTGGGATATTTAAGGTATACCCAAGTTGAGGTTCTTGTAAGCAGTGAAGCCCTAAATTTTGTGGTGGCTCTGTCTTATTGATTTTCAGTTTTCCCAAAGTATATTTCCTAGACTGGAAGTGCCCTTGACTCTGTAGCTCTGTTGTTTACTTGTTTTAGGGAACACAATGCACTCCTCCAGAGAGGCAGTTCGCAATTTAAATCCCGCCCATCAGCATAACAAGGCTCCCTGTTCTCCAGGGCCTGTCTTGCCTTTCTGGTTTTTACACATTTTGCAGATGTCCCTTTTGACGAGTGGGAAGTGATACTTCTTTGTAGTGCAGATTTGCATTGACCACTTGCTTGCTTGGCCAAAAAGGGCGTATGCGTTTTCTGCTGAATATATTCAGGAGAAAATGCATACCCCCTTTTTGGCCAAGTGCATCATTGTCGAAGTTGTGCCCCTCTTCCTGTGCTTTAAAGGTGATTCCAACGTACCTCTTTAAATCTGTTTCCTGCTATTCTGCCTCGCTTTCAAGTCCGCCTCGTTGCCTTCCCTCAACAGATATTTGTCCGAGAGTTGTCCTTTATTACTCTTCCTGTTTGTGAATTGTTGTGCCCCTGAGCTCCAATTTTCAACTCGTTTTTTGTGAGCTGACCGCAAGTCCAAATTTTGGTTCATGACCTATACTGGTTCCCGGCTGGTTGCTGAGACTTTGGTTAATTCTTCTTCCTGCCATGAAATTAGAGCGGTATGTGCCCGTCCAAATGCCTAACAGCTACTATCTCATTGGTTCTCCCTTTCACCGTTCATCCTCTGACAATTTGTCATCCTGTGCTAACCAGGAGGTTAAAGGGGCTCTCTCTCCAATATGGGATATTGAAAGTAAAGCAGTTGGAATGTGAAACTGAGCACCAGAGAGGGACTATTCGTTGAGTTTTAGAAACCTTTCATATTCACTGTGTGTCCATTCACTAGGATTCCCAAACATGTTATACCTGTAGTAATATTCCGTTCAACCTGGAGAGTTGGGAATCATGGAATGGGTGCCACGCATTATTGCTTTAAAGGGTCTGCATTTGCTCACCCAAACTCACCAATCCTCTCAGTCCCAAGTGTCCAGCCTTATGCCACATCCAGCTGTCGTTGTAGATAGGGTCATTCCAGGTTTCATCAAAGACCCTGAAGGAAGTGTGAATAATTTCCCTGTTTTTTTGTTTTGTTTTTGAAATTCCTTTTAAGAGTGGGTTTGAGATGATTCTCGCTGCCAGGTTTATGCCAGTCTAGGCACACTTGATTCGCTTATGGAGACATATCAATTAATAGATTTTAAGATTCATTCTAGTCAGATATCTTCCTCTGCGGGAAATATGGTGTGTTGCGTCCCTTTCACTGAGGAAGGTGTAGGTCTTGTCTATTCCGCATTTCGTTTTTGGAACGGTACCTGTACTAATATCAAACTCGGGTTTTATGCATCACCCCACCTCTCTTTCCCCCATAAGCAGGCATAAGTTTGTTTTCTAAATGTGAGACTCTGTTCTCTTTCCTAACTCAGTTCATGTGTAGCCATGTTTACTGAACATTCATAAGTGATATCTTATGATAAGTTTCTTTACTCTGTGACTTATTTCACTTAGAATCATCGTACCTGAATCCACTCATTTTGCTGCTACTGGCCTTATGACATTGATTTCATGGCTGAGGGGTATTCCATCGTACGTTAGTACCACAATTTTTTGAACCATTTTTGTCTTTCCTCGGATATTTAAGGTGTACCCAAGTTGAAGTTGTTGTAAGCAGTGCAGCCCTAAATTTTGGGATGGCTCTGTCTTATTGATTTTCATTTTTCCCAAGGTATATTCCCTAGACTGGAAGTGCCCTTGGCTCTGTAGCTCTGTTTTTTCCTTGTTTTAGGGAACACAATGCACTCCTCCAGAGAGGCAGTTGGCAATTTACATCCCGCCCTTTAGCATAACAAGCCTCCCTGTTCTCCAGATCCTGTCTTGCCTTTCTGGATTTTATACCTTTTACTGATGTCCCTTTTGACTGGTGGGAAGTGATACTTCTTGTAGTGCAGATTGGCATTGTGTGGTTGCTTGTTTCGCCAAAAAGGGCATATGTGTTTCCTCCTGAATATATTCAAGTGAAAACGCATATGCCCTCTACGGCCAATTCTATAATTGTCGAAGTTTTGATGCTTTTCCTATGTTTAAAGGCCATTCCAATGTACTTCTTGAAATCTGTTTCGTGCAATTCTGCCTCATTTTCAAGTCCTCCTCCTGGCTTTCCCTCAATAGATTTTTGGAAGTGATTAGTCCTTTATAATTCTGTAAGTTAGTGAATTGCTGTGCCCCTGAGCTCCCTTTTTCAACTTGCGTTTTTGTGAGCTGACCGCAAAACCATAATTTTGCTTCAGGACTTATACTGGTTCTGGGGGGGGGGTAGGCTGAGAGTTTGGTTAATTCTTCTTCATGACAGGAAATTAGAGTGACATGTGGCCGTCCAAATGCCTACAGTTACTCTCTCATTGGTTCTCCCTCTTCCCTTATATCCTCTGAACAATTTGCCAACTGTGCGAACAAGGAGGTTATAGTGGCTAACTCTCCAATTTGGGATATTGATAGTAAAGCAGTTGGAATGTCAAACTGGAACACAAAGATAGAAAAAAATAGTAGAGTTTTAGAAACCTTTCACCATCAGTGGGTGTCCATTCTCTAGGTTTCCCAAACATGTTATAACTGTTCTGATATTCCCTTCTACCTGGAGAGTTGGGAACCATGGAATGCGTGGCAGGCATTATTGTTTTAAAGGGTCTGCATTTTCTCACACAATCTCACCAATCCTCTCAGTCCCAAGTGACCAGCCTTATGCCACATCCAGCTGTTGTTGTAGATAGGGACATTCCAGGATTCATTAGAACCCCTGAAGGTATTCTGTAAGAATTTTACTATTTTTTTTTGTTTTGTTTTAAAATTCATTTTTATAGTGGGTTTGAGCTGATTCTCACTGCCGTGTTTATGTCATTCAAGAAAAACTTGGTTCCCTTACGGAGACATATCAATACATAGGTTTTAAGATTCTTACTAGTCAGATATATTCCTCTGCGGGAAATATGGGGTTTTGAGTCCCTTTCACTGAGGAAGGTGTAGGTCTTGTCTATTCCATAGTTGGTTTTTGGAACGATACCTGTGCTTATATCAAACTCTGTGTTTATGCATCGCCCCACCTCTCCTTCACCCTTAAGCAGGCATAAGAGTGTTTTCTAAATGTGAGACTCTGTTCTCTTTCCTAACTCAGTTCATGTGTAGCCATGTTTACAGGATCTTCATAAGTGATATCTTATGATAAGTTTCTTTTTCTGTGTGACTTATTTCACTTAGAATCATCGTACCTGAATCCACTCATTTTGCTGCTACTGGTCTTATGACATTGATTTCATGGTTGAGGGATATTCCATCATACGTAAGTACCACAAATTTTTGCACCATTTTTATCTTTCCTGGGATATTTAAGGTGTAGAGAAGTTGAGGTTCTTGTAAGCAGTGCAGCCCTAAATTTTGGGGTGGCTCTGTCTTATTGATTTTCAGTTTTCCCAAGTTACATTCCCTAGATTGGAAGTGCCCTTGTCTCTGTAGCTTTGTTGTTTACTTGTTTCAGGGAACACAATGCACTCCTCCAGAGAGGCAGTTGACAATTTAAATCCCGCCCATCAGCATAACACGGCTCCCTATTCTCCAGTGCCTGTCTTGCCTTTCTGGATTTTACCCATTTTGTGGATGTCCCTTTAGACCGGTGGGAAGTGATACTTCTTTCTAGTGCAGATTTGCATTTCCCACTTGCTTGCTTGGCCAAAAAGGCCGTATGCGTTTTCTCCTGAATATATTCAGGAGAAAATGCATACGCCCATTTTGGCCATGTGAATCATAGTCGATATTGTGCCCCTCTTCCTGTGCTTTAAAGGCGATTCCAACATACACCTTGAAATCTGTTTCCTGCTATTCTGCCTCGCTTTCAAGTCCGCCTAGTTGCCTTCCCTCAACAGATTGTTGGTCGATAGTTGTCCTTTATTACTCTGCAAGTTTGTGAATTGCTGTGCCCCTGAGCTCCAGTTTTTAACTCGTTTTTTGTGAGCTGAACGCAAGTCCAATATTTTGGTTCAGAACCTATACTGGTTTTCGGTTGGTGGCTGAGAGTTTGGTTATTTCTTCTTCCTCCCGGGAAATAAGAGTGACATGTGCCCGTCCAAATGCCTAACAGATACTCTCTCATTGGTTCTCCCTCTTCACTTTCATCCTTTGCCAAATTGGCAACCTGTGCGAACCAGGAGGTTAAAGGTGCTGTCTCTCCAAGTTGGGAGATTGATAGTAAAGCAGTTGGAAAGTCAAACTGGCGCACAAGGAGAGGGACTATTCGTTGAGTTTTAGAAAACTTTCGTATTCACAGTGTGTCCATTCTTAGGTTTCCCTTACATGTTATAGCTATAGTAATATATCCTTCAACCGGGAGAGTTGTGACACATGGAATGGGTGCCATGTATTATTGCTTTAAAGGGTCTGCATTTGCTCACCCAATCGCACCAATCCTCTCAGTCCCATGTGTCCATCCTTATGCCATATCCAGCTGTCGTTGTAGATAGGGTCATTCCAGGTTTCATCAGAGACCCTGAAGGATTTGTAAAGAATTTCCATGTTTTTATGTTTTGTTTTGAAATTCCTTTGTATAGAGGGTTTGAGCTGATTCTCGCTACCAGGTTTATTCCAGTCTAGAAACACTTGATTCCCTTATGGAGACATATCAATACATAGGTTTTAAGATTCTTACTAGTCAGATATATTCCTCTGCGGGAAATATGGGGTTTTGAATCCCTTTCTCTGAGGAAGGTGTAGGTCTTGGCTATTCCGTAGCTGGTTTTTGGAACGGTACCTGTGCTTATATCAAACTCTGGTTTTATGCATCACCCCTCCTCTCCTTCCCCCTTAAGCAGGCATAAGAGTGTTTTCTAAATGTGAGACTCTCTTCTCTTTCCTAACTCAGTTCATGTGTAGCCATGTTTACAGGATCTGCATAAGTGATATCTTATGATAAGTTTCTTTTTCTGTGTGACTTATTTCACTTAGAATCATCGTACCTGAATCCACTCATTTTGCTTCTACTGGTCTTATGACATTGATTTCATGGCTGAGGGATATTCCATCGTACGTAACTACCACAATATTTTGAACCATTTTTATCTTTCCTGGGATATATAAGGCGTACACAAGTTGAGGTTCTTGTAAGCAGTGCAACCCTAAATTTTGGGGTGGCTCTGTCTTATTGATTTTCAGTTTTCCCAAGGTATATTCCCTAGACTGGAAGCGCCCTTGGCTCTGTAGCTCTGTTGTTTACTTGTTTTAGGGAACACAATGCACTCCTCCAGAGAGGCAGTGGACAATTTAAATCCATCCCATCAGCATAACAAGGCTCCCTGTTCTCCAGGGCCTGTCTTGCCTGTCTGGTTTTTACCCATTTTGTGGATGTCCCTTTTGACCGGTGGGAAGTGATACTTCTTTGTAGTGCAGATTTGCATTGCCCAATTGCTTGCTTGGCCAAAAAGGGCGTATGCGTTTCCTCCCAATATATTCAGGAGAAAACGCATACGCCCTTTTTGGCCAAGTGCATCATAGTCGAAATTGTGCCCCTCTTCCTGTGCTTTAAAGGCGATTCCAACTTACTCCTTGAAATCTGTTTCCTGCTCTTCTGCCTCGATTTCAATTCCGTCTAGTTGCCTTCCCTCAACAGATTGTTGGACGATAGTTGCCCTTTATTACTCTGCCAGTTTGGAATTGTTGTGCCCCTGAGCTCCACTTTTTAACTCGTTTTTTGTGAGCTGAGCGCAAGTCCAAAGTTTTGGTTGACGACCTATACTGGCTCCCGGTGGGTGGCTGAGGCTTTGGTTAATTCTTCTTCCTCCCAGGAAATAAGATTGACATGTGCCCGTCCAAATGGGTAACAGCTACTCTCTCATTGGTTCTCCCTCTTCCCTTTCATCCTTTGCCAAATTGGCAACCTGTGCGAACCAGGAGGTTAAAGGTGCTGTCTCTCCAAGTTCAGAGATTGATAGTAAAGTGGTTGGAAAGTCAAACTGAAGCACAAGGAGAGGGACTATTCGTTGAGTTTTAGAAACCTTTCATATTCACAGTGTGTCCATTCTTAGGTTTCCCTTACATGTTATAGCTATATTAATATTCCCTTCAACCGGGAGAGTTGGGAAACATCGAATGGGTGTGACGCATTATTGCTTTAAAGGGTCTGCATTTTCTCACCCAATCTCACCAATCCTCTCAGTCACATGTGTCCAGCCTTATGCCACATTCAGCTGTCGTTGTAGATAGGGTCATTCCAGGTTTCATCAGAGACCCTGAAGGAATTGTAAAGAATTTCCCTGTTTTCATGTTTTGTTTTTGAAATTCCTTTTTATACTGGGTTTGAGCTGATTCTCGCTGCCATGTTTATGCCAGTCTAGAAACACTTGATTCCCTTATGGAGACATATGAATACATAG
Source organism: Mesoplodon mirus (assembly GCF_964341445.2). Classification (NCBI taxonomy): domain Eukaryota; kingdom Metazoa; phylum Chordata; class Mammalia; order Artiodactyla; family Ziphiidae; genus Mesoplodon; species Mesoplodon mirus. The sequence continues at coordinate 806,380 of NW_028295613.1, read as the reverse complement.
GTTTTAAGATTCTTACTACTCAGATATATTCCTCTGCGGGAAATATGGGGTTTTGAGTCCCTTTCACTGAGGAAGGTGTAGGTCTTGTCTATTCCATAGTTGGTTTTTGGAACGGTACCTGTGCTTATATCAAACTCTGGTTTTATGCATCACCCCACCTCTCCTTCCCCCTTAAGCAGGCATAAGAGTGTTTTCTAAATGTGAGACTCTGTTCCCTTTCCTAACTCAGTTCATGTGTAGCCATGTTTACAGGTTCTTCATAAGTGATATCTTATGATAAGTTTCTTTTTCTGTGTGACTTATTTCACTTAGAATCATCGTACCTGAATCCACTCATTTTGCTTCTACTGGTCTTATGACATTGATTTCATGGCTTAGGGATATTCCATCGTATGTAAATACCACAATTTTTTGAACCATTTTTATCTTTCCTGGGATATATAAGGTGTACCCAAGATGAGTTTCTTGTAAGCAGTGCAACCCTAAATTTTGGGGTGGTTCTGTCTTATTGATTTTCAGTTTTCCCAAGGTATATTCGCTAGACTGGAAGTGCCCTTGGCTCTGTACCTCTGTTGTTTACTTGTTTCAGGGAACACAATGCACTCCTCTAGATAGGCAGTTGGCAATTTACATGCTGCCCATCAGCATAACAAGGCTCCCTATTCTCCAGGGCCTGTCTTGCCTTTCTGGTTTTTACCTATTTTGTGGATATCCCTTTTGACCGGTGGGAAGTGATACTTCTTTGTAGTGCAGATTTGCATTGCCCGCTTGCTTGCTTGTCCAAAAAGGGCGTATGCGTTTTCTCCTGAATATATTTAGGAGAAAACACAAACGCCCTTTTTGGCCAAGTGCATCATTGTCGAAGTTGTGCCCCTCTTCCTGTGCTTTAAAGGCAATTCCAACGTACCTATTGAAAATTGTTTCCTACTCTTCTGCCTCGCTTTCAAGTCCACCTCCTTGCCTTCCCTCAACAGATTTTTCGATCATAGTTGCCCTTTATTAATCTGCCAGTTTGTGAATTGCTGTGCCCCTGAGCTCCATTTTTTATCTCGTTTTTTGTGAGCTGAACTCAAGTCCAATATTTTGGTTCAGAACCTCTACTGGTTTTCGGTGGGTGGCTGAGACTTTGGTTAATTCTTCTTCCTCCCGGGAAATAAGAGTGACATGTGCCCGTCCAAATGCCTAACAGCTACTCTCTCATTGATTCTCCCACTTCCCTCTCATCCTTTGCCAAATTGGCAACCTGTGTGAAACAGGAGGTTAAAGGTGCTGTCTCTCCAAGTAGGGAGATTGATAGTAAAGCAGTTGGAAAGTCCAACTGGCGCACAAGGAGAGGCACTATTCATTGAGGTTTAGAAACCTTTCGTATTCACACTGTGTCCATTCTTAGGTTTCCTCTACATGTTATAGCTATAGTAATATACCCTTCAACCTGGAGAGATGGGACACATGGAATGGGTACCATGCATTATTTCTTTAAATAGTCAGCATTTGCTCACCCAATCTCACCAATCCTCTCAGACACATGTGTCCAACCTTATGCAACATTCAGCTGTCGTTGTAGATAGGGTCATTCCAGGTTTCATCAGAGACCCTGAAGGAATTGTAAAGAATTTCCCTGTTTTTATGTTTTGTTTTGAAATTCCTTTTTATACTGGGTTTGAGCTGATTCTCGCTGCCATGTTTATGCCAGTCTAGAAAAACTTGATTCCCTTAAGGAGACATATCAATACATAGGTTTTAAGATTCTTTCTAGTCAGATATATTCCTCTGCGGGAAATATGGGGTTTTGAGTCCCTTTCACTGAGGAAGGTGTAGGTGTTGTCTATTCCATAGTTGGTTTATGGAACGGTACATGTGCTTGTATCAAACTCTGGGTTTATGCATCTCCCCACCTCTCCTTCCCCCTTAAGCAGGCATAAGAGTGTTTTCTAAATGTGAGACTCTGTTCTCTTTCCTAACTCAGTTCATGTATAGCCATGTTTACAGGATCTTCATAAGTGATATCTTATGATAAGTATCTTTTTCTGTGTGACGTATTTCACTTAGAATCATCGTACCTGAATCCACTCATTTTGCTGCTACTGGTCTTATGACATTGATTTAATGGCTGAGGGATATTCCATCGTACGTAAGTACCACAATTTTGTGAACCATTTTTATCTTTCCTGGGATATTTAAGGTGTACACAAGTTGAGGTTCTTGTAAGCAGTGCAGCCCTAAATTTGGGGGTGGCTCTGTCTTATTGATTTTCAGTTTTCCCAAGGTATATTCGCTAGACTGGAAGTGCCCTTGGCTCTGTAGCTCTGATGTTTACTTGTTTTAGGGAACACAATGCACTCCTCCAGAGAGGCAGTTGACAATTTACATCCCGCCCATCAGCATAACAAGGCTCCCTGTTCTCCAGGGCCTGTCTTGCCTGTCTGGTTTTTACCCATTTTGTGGATGTCCCTTTTGACCGGTGGTAACTGATACTTCTTTCTAGTGCAGATTTGCTTTGCCCACTTGCTTGCTTGGCCAAAAAGGGCGTATGCGTTTTCTGCTGAATATATTCAGGAGAAAATGCATACGCCCTTTTTGGCCAAGTGCATCATAGTCGAAGTTGTGCACCTCTTCCTGTGCTTTAAAGGCGATTCCAACGTACCTCTTGAAATCTGTTTCATGCTATTCTGCCTCGCTTTCAAGTCCGCCTATTTGCCTTCCCTCAACAGATTGTTGCACGATAGTTGCCCTTTATTACTCTGCCAGTTGGTGAATTGCTGTGCCCCTGAGCTACACTTTTTAACTCGTTTCTTTGTGAGCTGAACCCAAGTCCAAAATTTTGGTTGACGAACTATACCGGTTCTCGGTGGGTGGCTGAGACTTTGGTTAATTCTTCTTCCTACCTGGAAAGAAGAGTGACATGTGCCCGTCCAAATGCCTAACAGCTACTCTCTCATTGGTTCTCCCACATCCCTTTCATCATTTGCCATTTTGGCAACCTCTGTGAACCAGGAGGTTAAAGGTGCTGTCTCTCCAATTTGGGAGATTGATAGTAAAGCAGTTGGAAACTCAAACTGGTGCACAAGGAGAGGGACTATTCGTTGAGTTTTAGAAACCTTTCGTATTCACAGTGTGTCCATTCTCTAGGTTTCCCGTACATGTTATAGCTGTAGTAATATTGCCTTCAACCTGGAGAGTTGGGACCCATGGAATGGGTGCCATGCATTATTGCTTTAAAGGGTCTGCATTTGCTCACCCAGTCTCACCAATCCTCCCAGTCCCAAGTGTCCAGCCTTATGCCACATCCAGCTGTCATTGTAGACAGGGTCATTCCAGGTTTCATCAGAGACCCTGAAGGAATTGTAAAGAATTTCCCTCTTTTGTTGTTTTTCAAATTCATTTTAATAGTGGTTTTGAACTGATTCTCGCTGCCATGTTTATGCCAGTCTAGACACACATGATTCCCTTACGGAGACATATCAGTACATAGGTTTTTAGATTATTACTTGTCAGATATATTCCTCTGAGGGAAGTATGGGGTGTTGATCCCCTTTCAGTGAGGAAGGTGTAGATCTTATCTATTCTGTGTTTGGTTTCTGGAATGGTGCCTGTATTAATATCAATCTCTGGTTTTATGCAACACCCCAACTCTCCTTCCCCCTTAAGCAGGCGTAAGAGTGTTTTCTAAATGTGAGACGCTCTTCTCTTTCCTCACTCAGTTCATGTGTAGCCATGTTTACAGGACCTTCATAAGTGATATCTTATGATAAGTTTCTTTTGCTCTGTGACTAATTTCACTTAGAATCATTGTAACTGAATCCACTAATTTTGCTGCTACTGGCCTGATGACATTGATTTCATGGAAGAGGTATATTCCATCGTATGTAATTACCACAATTTCTTGAACAATTTTTGTCTTTCCTGGGATATTTAAGGTGTAGCCTAGTTGAGGTTCTTGTAAGCCGTGAAGACCTATATTTTGGCGTGGCTCTGTCTTATTGATTTTCAATTTTCTCAATGTATATTCCCTAGAGTGGAAGTGCCCTTCGCTCTGTAGCTCTGTTGTTTACTTGCTTTAGGGAACAAAATGCACTCCTACAGCGAGGCAGTGGGCAATTTATATCACGCCCATCAGCATAACAGGTCTCCCTGTTCTCCAGGGCCTCTCTAGCCTTTCTGATTTTTACCCATTTTGTGGATGTCCCTTTTGACCGGTGGGAAGTGATACTTCTTTGTAGTGCAGAGTTGCACTGCCTGCTTGCTTGCTTGGCCAAAAAGGGCATATGTGTTTTCTCCTGAATATATTCAGGAGTAAACACATACGCCCTTTTTGGCCAAGTGCATCATTGTCGAAGTTGTGCCCCTATTCCTGTGCTTTAAAGGCGATTCCAACGTAACTCTTGAAATCTGTTTCCTGCTATTCTGCCTCGCTTTCAAGTCCACCTCATTGCCTTCCCTCAACAGATTTTTGGAAGATAGTTGCCCTTTATTACTCTGCCAGTTTGTGAATTGCTGTGCCCCTGAGCTCCATTTTTTAACTCGTTTTTTGTGAGCTGAACGCAAGTCCAATATTTTGGTTCAGAAACGATACTGGTTTTGGTATGTGGCTGAGAGTTTGGTTAATTCTTCTTCCTCCCGGGAAATAAGAGTGACATGAGCCCGTCCAAATGCCTAACAGCTACTTTCTCATTGGTTCTCCCTCTTCCCTTTCATCCTTTGCCAAATTGGCAACCTGTGGGAACCAGGAGGTTAAAGGTGCTGTTTCTCCAAGTTGGGAGATTGATAGTAAAGGAGTTGGAAGGTCAAACTGGCGCACAAGGAGAGGGACTATTCGTTGAGTTTTAGAAACCTTTCGTATTCACAGTGTGTCCATTCTGTAGGATTCCCATACATGTTATAGCTCTAGTAATATTCCCTTCAACGTGGAGAGTTGGGACCCATGGAATGGGTGCCATGCATTATTGCTTTAAAGGGTCTGCATTTGCTCACCAAATCTCACCAGTCCTCTCAGTCCCATGTGTCCTGCCTTATGCCACATCCAGCTGTCATTGTAGTTAGGGTCATTCCAGGTATCATCAGAGACCCTGAAGGATTTGTAAAGAATTTCCCTGTCCTTTTGTTTTGTTTTTGAAATTCCTTTTTATAGTGGGTTTGAGCTGATTCTCGCTGCCATGTTTATGCTAGTCTAGACTCACTTGATTCCCTTATGGAGACATATCAATACATAGGTTTTAAGATTTTTACAAGTCAGATATTTTCCTCTGCGGGAAATATGGGGTTTTGAGTCCCTTTCACTGAGGAAGGTGTAGGTCTTGTCTAATCCATAGTTGGTTTTTGGAACGGTACCTGTGCTTATATCAAACTCTGGTTCTATGCATCACCCCACCTCTCCTTCCCCCTTAAGCAGGCATAAGAGTGTTTTCTAAATGTGAGACTCTGTTCTCTATCCTAACTCAGTTCATGTGTAGCCATGTTTACAGGATCTTCATAAGTGATATCTTATGATAAGTTTCTTTTTCTGTGTGACTTATTTCACTTAGAATCATCATACCTGAATAAACTCATTTTGCTGCTACTGGTCTTATGACATTGATTTCATGGCTGTGGGATATTCCATCGTACGTTAAGTACTAAAATTTTTTGAACCATTTTTATATTTCCTTGGATACTTAAGGTGTACTCAAGTTAAGGTTCTTGTAAGCAGTGCAGACCTAAATATTTGGGTGGCTCTCTCTTATTGATTTTCAGTTTTCCCAAGGAATATTCCCCAGACTGGTAGTGCCCTTGGCTCTGTAGCTCTGTTGTTTACTTGTTTTAGGGAACACAATGCACTCCTCCAGAGATGCAGTTAGCAATTTACATCCCGCCCATCAGCATAACAAGGCTCCCTGTTCTCCAGGGCCTGTCTTGCCTTTCTGAATTTTACCCATTTTTCAGATGTCCCTTTTGACAGGTGGGAAGTGATACTTCTCTGTAGTGCAGATTTGCATTGCCCGCTTGCTTGCTTGGCCAAAATGGTCATATGCGTTTTCTCCTGAATATATTCAGGAGAAAACTCATACACCTAATTTTGGCCAAGTGCATCATTGTTGAAGTTTTGCCCCTCTTCCTGTGCTTTAAAGGCAATTCCAATGTATCTCTTGAAATCTGTTTCCTGCTATTCTGCCTCACTTTCAAGTCCGCCTCTTTGCCTGCCCTCAACAGATTTTTGGACAATAGTGGTCGTTTATTACTGTGCCTCTTTGTGAATTGCTATGCCCGCGAGCTCCATTATTTAACTCGTTTTTTGTGAGCTGAACGCAAGTCCAATATTTTGGTACAGGAACTATACTGATTCCCGGTGGGTGGCTGAGACTTTGGTTAATTCTTCTTCCTCCCAGGAAATGAGAGTGACATGGGCCCGTCCAAATGCCTAACAACTACTCTTTCATTGGTTCTCCCTCTTCCCTTTCATCCACTGCCAAATTAGCCACCTGTGCGATCCAGGAGGTTAAATGTGCTGTCTCTCCAAGCTGGGAGATTGATAGTAAAGCAGTTGGAAAGTCAAACCGGAGCACCAGTAGAGGGATTATTCGTTGAATTTTAGAGACCTTTCGTATTCACAGTGTGTCCATTCTCTAGGTTTCCCTTAAATGTTATAGCTGTAGTAATATTCCCTTCAACCTGGAGACATGGGACCCAAGGAATGGGCGCCATGCATTATTGCTTTCAGGGTCTGCATTTGCTCACCCAATCAAACCAATCCTCTCAGTCCCATGTGTCCAGCCTTATGCCACAACCAGCTGTCATTGTAGATAGGGTCATTCCAGGTTTCATCATAGACCCTGAAGGAATTGTAAAGAATTTCCCTGTTTTTTTGTTCTGTTTTTGAAATTCCTTTTTATAGTGGGTTTGAGCTGATTCTCGCTGCCATGTTTATGCTAGTCTAGACTCACTTGATTCCCTTATGGAGACATATCAATACATAGGTTTTAAGATTCTTACAAGTCAGATATATTCCTCTGCGGGAAATATGGGGTTTTGAGTCCCTTTCACTGAGGAAGGTGTAGGTCTTGTCTAATCCACAGTTGGTTTTTGGAACGGTACCTGTCCTTATATCAAACTCTGGTTTTATGCATCACCCCACCTCTCCTTCCCCCTTAAGCAGGCATAAGAGTGTTTTCTAAATGTGAGACTCTGTTCTCTTTCCTAACTCAGCTCATGTGTAGCCATGTTTACAGGATCTTCATAAGTGATATCTTATGATAAGTTTCTTTTTCTGTGTGACTTCTTTCACTTAGAATCATCGTACCTGAATCCACTCATTTTGCTGCTACTGGTCTTATGACATTGATTTCATGGCTGAGGGATATTCCGTCGTACGTAAGTACCACAATTTTTTGAACCATTTTTATCTTTCCTGGGATATTTAAGGTGTACCCAAGTTGAGGATCTTGTAAGCAGTGCAGCGCTAAATATTGGGGTGGCTCTCTCTTATTGATTTTCAGTTTTCCCAAGGTATATTCCACAGACTTTTAGTGCCCTTGGCTCTGTAGCTCTGTTGTTTGCTTGTTTTAGGGAACACAATGCACTCCTCCAGAGAGGCAGTTGGCAATTTACATCCAACCCATCAGCATAACAAGGCTCCCTGTTCACCCTGGCCTGTCTTGCCTTTCTGATTTTTACCCATTTTGTGGATGTCCCTTTTGACTGGGGGAAGTGATACATCTTTGTAGTGCTGAGTTGCATTGCCCGCTTGCTTGCTTGTCCAAAAAGGGCGTATGGGTTTTCTCCTGAATATATTCAGGAAAAAATACATACGCCCTTTTTGGCCAAGTGCATCATTGTCGAAATTGTTCCCCTCTTCCTGTGCTTTACAAGCGATTCCCATGTATCTCTTGAAATCTGTTCCCTGCTATTCTGCCTCGCTTTCAAGTCGGCCTTGTTGCCTTCCCTCAACAGATTTTTGGGTGATAGTTCTGCTTTATTACTCTGCCTGTTTGTGAATTACTGTGGCCCTGAGCTCCATTATTTAACTCGTTTTTTGTGAGATGAAAGCAAGTCCAATATTTTGGTTCAGGAAATATACTTGTTCCTGGTGGGTTGCTGAGACATTGGTCAATTCTTCTTCCTCCCGGGAAATAAGAATGACATGCGCCCGTCCAAATCCCAGCAGCTAATCTTTCATTGGTTCTCCCTCTTCCCTTTCATCCGCTGCCAAATTGTCAACCTGTGCGAAACAGTAGTTTAAAGGTGCTGTCTCTCCAAGCTGGGAGATTGATAGTAAAGCAGATGGAAAGTCAAACTGTCGCACAAGGAGAGGGACTATTCATTGAGTTTTAGAGACCTTTCGTATTCACAGTGTGTCCATTCTCTAGGTTTCCAATACATGTTATAGCTGTAGTAATATTCCCTTCCACCTGGAGACATGGGACCCATGGAATGGGTGCCATGCATTATTGCTTTAATGGGTCTGCATTTGCTTACCCAATCTCACCAATCCTCTCAGTCCCATGTGTCCAGCCTTATGCCACATCCAGCTGTCATTGTAGATATGGTCATTGCAGGCTTCATCAGAGACCCTGAAGGAATTGTAAAGAATTCCCCTTTCTTTTGTTTTTCAAATTCCTTTTCATAGTGGGTTTGAGCTGATTCTCCCTGCCATGTTTATGCCAGTCTAGACACACTTGATTCCCTTACGGAGACATATCAACACATAGGTTTTAAGATTCTTACTAGTCAGATATATTCCTCTGTGGGAAATATGGGGTTTTGAGTCCCTTTCACTGAGGAAGGTGTAGGTCTTGTCTATTCCATAGTTGGTTTTTGGAACGGTACCTGTGCTTACATCAAACTCTGGTTTTATGCATCACCCCACCTCTCCTTCCCCCTTAAGCAGGCATAAGAGTGTTTTCTAAATGTGAGACTCTGTTCTCTTTCCTAACTCAGTTCATGTGTAGCCATGTTTACAGGATCTTCATAAGTGATATCTTATGATAAGTTTCTTTTTCTGTGTGACTTATTTCACGTAGAATCATCGTACCTGAATCCACTCATTTTGCTGCTACTTGTCTTAAGATATTGATTTCATGGCTGAGGGATATTCCATCGTACGTAAGTACCACAATTTTTTGAACCATTTTTATCTTTCCTGGGATACTTAAGGTGTACCCAAGTTGAGGTTCTTGTAAGCAGTGCAGCCCTAAATTTGGGGGTGGCTCTGTCTTATTGATTTTCAGTTTTCCCAAGGTATATTCCCTACACTGGTAGTGCCCTTGGCTCTGTAGCTCTGTTGTTTACTTGTTTTAGGGAACACAATGCACTCCTCCAGAGAGGCAGTTCGCAATTTACATCCCGCACATCAGCATATCAAGGCTCCCTTTTCTCCAAGGCCTGTGGTGCCTTTCTGAATTTTACCCATTTTGTGGATGTCCCTTTTGACTGGTGGGAAGTGATACTTCTTTGTAGTGCAGATTTGCATTGCCCGCTTGCTTGCTTGGCCAAAATGGTCATATGCTTTTTCTCCTGAATATATTCAGGAGAAAACGCATATGCCCTTTTTAGCCAAGTGCATCATTGTCGTAGTTGTGCCCCTCTTCCTGTGCTTTACAGGAAATTCCAACGTACCTCTTGAAATCTGTTTCCTGCTATTCTGCCTCACTTTCAAGTCCGCCTCATTGCCTTCCCTCAACAGATTTTTGGACGATAGTTGTCCTTTATTACTCTGCCTGTTTGTGAATTGCTGTGCCCCTGAGCTCTATTATTTAACTCGTTTTTTGTGACCTGAAGGCAAGTCCAATATTTTGGTTCAATAACTATACTGTTTCCCGGTGGGTGGCTGAGACTTTCTTTAATTATTCTTCCTCCCAGGAAATAAGAGTGACATGTGCCCTTCCAAATGCCTAACAGCTACTCTCTCAATGGTTGTCCCTCTTCCCTTTCATCCCCTGTCAAATTGGCATCCTGTGCGAACCATGAGTTTAAAGGTGCTGTCTCTCCAAGTTGGGAGATTGATAGTAAAGTAGTTTTAAAGTCAAACCGGAGCACCAGGAGAGGGACTATTCGTTAAGTTTTAGAGAGCTTTCGTATTCACAGTGTGTCCATTCTCTAGGTTTCCCGTACATATTATAGCTGTAGTAATATTCCGTTCAACCTGTGGAGTTGGGACCCATGGAATGGGTGCCACTCATTATTGCTTTATAAGGTCTGCATTTGCTCACCCAATCTCACCAATCCTCTCTGTCCCAAGTGTCCAGCCTTATGCCACATCCAGCTGTCATTGAAGATCGTTTCATTCCAGGTTTCATCAGAGACCCTGAAGGAATTGTAAAGAATTTCCCTGTTTTTTTGTTTTGTTTTGGAAATTCCTTTGTATAGTGGGTTTGAGCTGATTCTCACTGCCCTGTTTATGCCAGTCTAGACACACTTGGTTCACTTATGGAGACATATCAATACATATTTTGTAAGGTTCTTACTAGTAAGATATATTACTCTGCGGTGAATATGGGGTGTTGAGTCCCTTTCACTGAGGAATGTGTACGTATTTTCTATTCCATAGATGGTTTCTGGAACGGTACCTGTGCTTATATCAAACTCTGGTTTTATGCATCACCCCACCTCTCCTTCCCCCTTAAGCAGGCATAAGAGTGTTTTCTAAATGTGAGACTCTGTTCTCTTTCCGAACTCAGTTCATGTGTAGCCATGTTTACAGGATCTTCATAAGTGGTATCTTATGATAAGTTTCTTTTTCTGTGTGACTTATTTAACTTAGAATCGTCGTATCTGAATCCACTAATTTTGTTGCTACGGGCCTTATGACATTGATTTCATGGCTGAGGGGTAGTCCATCGTACGTTAGTACCACAATTACAAAACCATTTTTGTATTTCCTGGTATATTAAATGTGTAGCCAAATTGAGGTTCTTGTAAGCAGTGCAGCCCTAAATTTGGGGGTGGCTCTGTCTTATTGATTTTCAGTTTTCCCAAGGTATATTCCCTAGACTGGAAGTGCCCTTGGCTCTGTAGCTCTGTTATTTACTTGTTTCAGGGAACACAATGCATTCCTCCAGCGAGGCGGTAGGCAATTTATATCCCGCCCATCAGCATAACAAGGCTCCCTGTTCTCCAGGGCTTGTCTGGTCTTTCTGGTTTTTACACATTTTGCGGATGTCCCTTTTGACCGGTGGGAAGTGCTACTTCTTTGTAGTGCAGATTTGCATTGCCCACTTGCTTGCTTGGCCGAAAAGGGCATATGCGTTTTCTACTGAATATATTCACGTGAAAACCCATATGCCCTTTATGGCCATTTCCATAATTTTCGAAGTTGTGATGCTTTTCCTGTGTTTAAAGGCGATTCCATTGTACCGCTTGAAATCTGTTTCATGCCATTCTGCCTCATTTTCAATTCCACCTCGTGGCTTTCCCTCAACAGATTTTTGGAAGAGAGTAGTCCTTTATAACTCTGCAGGTTAGTGAATTGCTGTGGCCCTGAGCTCCATTTTTCAAATCACGTTTTTGTGAGCTGACCCCAAATCCACAATTTTGCTTCAGGACCTATACTTCTTCTGGGGGGGCAGGATGAGACTTTGGTTAATTCCTCTTCCTTACGGGAAATTAGTTACATGTGGCCGTCCAAATGCCTACAGGTACTCTCTCATTGGTTCTCTCTCTTCCCTTGTATCCTCTGCACAATTTGCCAACTATGCAAACCAGGAGGCTATAGGGGCTGACTCTCCAAGTTGGGAGATTGATAGTAAAGCAGTTGGAATGTCCAACTGGAGCACAAGGAGAGAAAAAAAGAGGTAGTGTTTTAGAAATCTTTCACCATCAGATGGTTTCCATTCTCTTGGTTCCCATACATGTTATAACTGTAGTGATATTCCCTTCTACCTGGAGAGTTGGGAACCATGGACTGGGTGGAAGGCATTATTGCTTTAAATGGTATGCATTTTTTCACCCAATCTCACCAATCCTCTCAGTCCCTAGTGACCAGCCTTATGCCACATCCAGCTGTCATTGTAGATAGGGTCATTCCAGGTTTCATCAGAACCCCTGAAGGTATTGTGTAAGAATTTTACTGTTTTTATGTTTTATTTTGAAATTCATTTATATAATGGGTTTGAGCTGATTCTCACTGCCATGTTTATGTCGTTCTAGACACACTTGGTTCCCTTACGGAGACATATGAATACATAGGTTTTAAAATTCTTACTAGTCAGATATATTTCTCTGTGGGGAATAGGGATGTTGAGTTCTGTTCACTGAGGAAGGAGTAGGCCTTGTCTCTTCTGTTTTTGGATTATGGAATGGTACATGTGCTAATATCAAACTTTTGTTTTGTGCATCTCCCCACCTCTCTTTCCCCTTAAGGAAGCGTTAGAGTGTATTCTAAATCTGAGACTCTGTTCTCTTCCCTAATTCAGTTCATATGTAGCCATGTTTACATTCCCTTCATAAGTGATATCTTATGTCAGAATGCACCATGGGCCTTGTCATAATAATGCTCCATGACCCCTCTCGTCACAATGCTCCATGCCCTGGTTATCACAATGCTCCATGTCACTTGTCATCACAATTCTCCGCGTCTTTGTCATCAAAGTGCTACATGACACTTCTCATCACAATGTTACATGATTTTGTCATCACAATTTTCCAAGTCTTTGTCATCACAATGCTACATGACACTTCTCATCAAAATGTTACATGCTCTTGCATTCACAATTCTCCATGCATTTGACATTGCAATGCTCCATGCACTTGTCATCACAATGCTCCATGCACTTGTCATCACAATGCTCCATGCACTTTTAATCACAATGCTCCATGACCACTGTCATCACAATTCTCCCTGACACCTGTCATCACAATGCTTCATGCCCATTGTCATTACAGTGCTCCATGATGCTTGACATCACAATTACCCAAGGTCTTCTCATCACAATGCTCCACGGTTTTGCCATCACCATGCTCCATGCCTTGTCATCACAAAGCTCTATGTCTCTTGTTGTCACAATTCTCCACGTCCTTGTCATTACAATGCTCCATGGCACTTCACATCATAATGTTATATGCTCTTGTCATCACAATACTCCATGCACTTGTCATCACAATGCTCCATGACCCCTGTCATAGGAAGCTCCATGCCCTTTTCATCACAATGTTGCACGACCTGAACATTAAAATTCTCAATGGCCCTTGATATCACAATGCTCCATGCCCTTGTCATCACAATGCTCCTTTACTTTGTCACAACAATCCTCCATGACACTTGGCATGACAATGCTCCATGATATTGCCATCAAACTGGAACATGACATATTTCATCACAATGCTGCCTGACACCTTTCTTCACAATAATCCATGACCTTGTCACCACAGTGCTCCATGCCTTTGTCATCACAATGTGCCATGCCCACTCTTATCACAATAATCCATGAAACATGTCAGAACAATGCCCCATGCCACTTTTCATCACAATGCACGATGAACACTGTCATCACAATGCACCATGCCCATCATCATAATGTTTCATGCTATTGTCATCACAATGAAATCAAAATGCTCCATGACCTCTGTCATCACAATGCTGCAAACCGTTGTGATCACAATGTTCCATAACACTTGTCATCACAATGCCCCATGAGGCTTGTCATCACAATTATCCATGGTCTTCTCATCACAATGCACCATGACTTTTGTTATCACAATGCTCAATACACTTGTCATCACAATGCTCCCTAACTATTGCCCTCAGTATGCACCTTGAACTCTTTCATGACAAAGCTCCATGCCTTTTTCATCACAATGATCCATGCCCTTTTCATCACAATGCTCCAAGACCCCTGTAATCACAATGTTCCCTGCGCCTTTTCATCAGAATGCTCCATGAAACTTGTCATCACAAGGTTCCATGGTCTTCACATCACAGTGCTCCAGGACCTTGTCATCCCAGTGCTCCATTCCCTTCTCATCACAATGCTCCATGAGCCCTGTCATCACATTACTCCATGAACATTTCAGCCCAATGCTCCATGACCCTTCTCATCACACAGATGCATGCCCTTGTCATCCCAATGCTCCATGACCCCTGTATTCACAATGCTCCATGACGCTTGTCATCACAGTGCTCCATGATACTTGTCATCAAAATGCTCCATGCTTTTGTCAGCAAAATGCTACATGACCGTGTCATTACGATGCTCTATGCGCTTGTCATCACAATACTCCATTACCAATGCGATCACAATACTCCATGAACCTTGGGATCACATTGCTTCATGCCCTTGTCATCACAAGAGTCCATGCTCCTTGAAATCAAAATGATCCATGACCTCTGTCATCACAATGCTCCAAACACTTTTGATCACAATGTTCCATAACACTTGTCATCACTACGCTCGATGATGCATGTCATCACAGTACTCCATGCCATTTTCATCACAATGCTCCATGAACTTTGTCATCACAATTCTCAATACACTTGTCATCACAATGCTCCCTGACACTTGTCGTCAGAATGCTCCATGAACCCGGTCATGAAAAGGTTCCATGTCTTTTCCATCACAATGCCCCATGCCATTTTCATCACAATGATCCATGACATTGTCATCAAAATACTCCATAAGCTTTTCATCACAATGATCCATTACATTTTTCATCAGAATCCTCCAGGACACTTGGCATCACAATGCTCCATGCCATTGTCATCACAATGGGTCATTACATATGTCATCACAATGCTCCCTGATAACTGTCTTCACAATACTGCATGACTTGGTCATCAAAATGCTCTATTCCCTTGTCATCACAATGCGCCATTCGAACTGTCATCACAATAATCCATGAAACTTATTAGACCAAAGCTCCATGCCCTTGTCATCACAATGCTCCATGCCCATGTTATCACAATGCCCCATGAACCCTGTCATCACAATGCTCCGTGACTCCAGTCATCACAATGCTTCATGACCTTTGTCATCACAATGGTCCATGCCCTCATCATCAACAGTCTCTGTGACCATTTTAAACCCAATGCTCCATGAACTTTTCATCACAATGCTCTTTGACCCTTGTCATCAAAATGCTCTATTCCTTTCTCAGCACAATGCTCCATGACCCTTGTCATCACAACGCTCCATGTGCTTGTCAGCACAATGCTCCATGACACATGTCATCACAATGCGCCATGCACTTGTCATCACAGTGCTCCACAGTCTTGTCATCGCAATGCTCCATAAAACTTGTCATCACAATGCTCCATGCACTTCTCATCAAAATGCTCTCTCACCACTGATATCACAATGTTACATCACTATTCGTCACAATACTCCCTCACCCCTGTCATCACAATGTTCCATGACTCCTGTCATCACAATGGTACATGCACTTATCACAATGTTCGTTGACCCCTGACATCACAATGTTCCATAACCCCTGTAATCAAAATGCTCCATGACCCTTTTCATCAAAATGCTCCATGACCCCTGACATCACAATGTTCCTTAACCCCTGTCCTCAAAATGTTCCATGACACTTTTCATGAGATTGCTCCATGACTCTGTCATCACAATGCACCCTGATCTTCTCATCACAATGCACAACGCCCTTGTCTTCAAAATGCTCCATGACCTTTGTCATCTCAAAGATCCATAACCCTTGGCATCACAATGCTCCATGCCATTGTCATCAGAATGTTACAAGAACGCTCTCATCACATTGCACCATGCCCTTGTCATCACAAAGCTCCATGACGCATGTCATCAGAATGCTCCAAGGCCTTCTCATCACAATGTTCCATACCCTTGCCATCACAAAGTTCCATTACCCCTGTCATAACAATGTTCCATGACCCCTGCCATCACGATGTTCCATGAACTTGTCATCACAAGGCTCCATGACCCTTCTCATCACAATGATCCAGGACCCCTGTAATCACAATGCTCCATGCCCCTTTTCATCTCAATGCTCAATGAACCCTATCATCACAATGCACCATGAGCTTCATTATAATGCTTCATGCTATTGTCATCAAAATGAAATCAAAATGCTCCATGACCTCTGTCATCACAATGATCTGAATCCCTGTGATCAAAATATTCCTTAACACTTATCATCACAACTCCCCATGACGCTCGTCATCACAATTATCCATGGTTTTCTCATCACAATGCTCCATGACATTTGTTATCACAATGCACAATACCCTTGTCATCACAAAGGTCCCTGACACTTGTCATCAGTATGCTCCTTGAACCCTGTCATGACAAGGCTCCATGCCTTTTTCATCACAGTTTTCCATGCCCTTTTCCTCACAGTGCTCCAAGACCTCTGTAATCACAATGCTCTATACCCTTGTCATCACAAAGCTCCATTATGCATGTCATCAGAAAGCTCCATGGCATTCTCATCCAAATGCTCCATGCCCTTGTCATCACAATGCTCCACGACCCCTGTAATCACAATGCTCCATTCCCCTTTTCATCAGAATGCTCGATGAGACTTGTCATCACAAGGCTCCATGGTCTTCTCATCACAATGCTCCATGACCTTCTCATCCCAATGCTCCATGACCCCTGTCATCACAATGCTCCATGACCACTGTCATCACAACGCTCCATGAATCCTGACAACACAATGATCCGGGACACTTGTCATCAAAATGCTCCATGTCTTTGTCATCCCAATGCTCCATGACACGTGTAATCACAATTCTCCATGACGCTTGTCATCACAGTGCTCCATGAACCTTGTCATCACAATGCCTTTGTCAGCAAAATGATACATAAACTTGTCATCACAAAGCTCCATGCTCTTGTCATCAAAATACTCCACAAGCTTCTCATCAGAATGCTCCATGACACTTGTCATCACAATACTCCATGCACTTGTCGGCACAATGCTCCCTGACCCTTGTCATCACAATGCTCCAAGCCATTGTCATCACAATGCTCCATTAACTTTGTCATCAGAATACTCCATGACACTTGGCATCCCAATGCTCCATGCCATTGTCATCACAATGGGACATTACATATGTCATCACAATGCTCCCTGACACCTCTCTTCACAATACTTCATGACCTGGTCATCACAATGCTCCATGCCCGTGTCATCACAATGTGCCATTCCAACTTTCATCGCAATAATCCATGAAAATTATTAGACCAATGCTCCATGCCCTTGTCATCACAATGCTCCATGCCCTTGTTATCACAGTGCTCCATGAACCCTGTCATCACAATGTTCCGTGACTCCAGTCATCACAATGCTTCATGACCATTGTCATCACAATGGTCAATGCCCTCGTCATCAACAGTCTCTGTGACATTTTAAACACAATGCTCCATGAACATTTCATCACAATGCTCTTTGACCCTTGTCATCACAATGCTCTATGCCTTTCTCAGCACAATGCTCCATGACCCTTGTCATCACAATGCTCCTTGCGCTTGTCAGCTCAATGCTCAATGACACATGTCATCACAATGCACCATGCGCTTGTCATCACAGTGCTCCACAATCTTGTCATCTCAATGCTCCATAAAACTTGTCATCACGATGCTCCATGCACTTCTCATCAAGATACTCTCTCACCACTGATATCACAATGTTACATCACTATTCGTCACAATACTCCCTCACCCCTGTCATCACAGTGTTCCATGACTCCTGTCATCACAGTGCTACATGCATTTATCATCACATTGTTTGATGACCCCTGACATCACAATGTTCAAAAACCCCTGTCATCAAAATGCTCCATGACCCTTTTCATCATAATGTCCATGACCCCTGACATCACAATGTTGCTTAAGCCCTGTCATCAAAATATTCCATGACCCTTTTCATCAAATTGCTCCATGACCCTGTAATCACAATGCACCCTGCCCTTCTCATCACAATGCACAACGCCCTTGTCATCAAAATGCTCCATGCCCTGGCCATCACAATGCTCCATTACACCTGTCATAGCAATGCTCCATGACCCCTGCCATCACGATTTTCCATGGCCGTTTCATCACAAGGCTCCATGACCCTTCTCATCACAATGCCCCAAGACCCCTGTAATCACAATGCTCCATGCCCCTTTTCATCTCAATGCTCCATGAACCCTGTCATCACAATGAACCATGCCCATAATCATAATGCTTCATGCTATTGTCATCACAATGAAATCAAAATGCTCCATGACCTCTGTCATAACAAAGCTCCAAACCCTTGTGATCACAGTATTCCATAACATTTGTCCTCACAATGCCCCTTGACGCTCGTCATCACAATTATCCACGGTCTTCTCATCACAATGCTCCATGACCTTTGTCATCACAATGCTCAATACACTTGTCATCAAAATGCTCCCTGACACTTGTTGTCTGTATGCTCCTTGAACCCTGTCATGACAAGGCTCCATGCCTTCTTCATCACAATGATCCATGCCCTTTTCATCACAATGCTCCAAGACCCATGTAATCACAATGCTCCATGAACTTGTCATCACAAAGCTCAATGATGCATGTCATTAGAATGCTCCTTGGCCTTCTCCTCACAATGCTCCATGCCCGTGTCATCACAATGTTCCAAGACCCCTGTAATCACAATGCTCCATGCCACTTTTCATCAGTATGCTCCATGAGACTTGTCATCACAAGGCTCCATGGTTTTCTCATCACAATGCTCCAGGACATTGTCATCACAATGCTTCACGACATTGTCATGAAAATTCTCAATGGCCCTTGTTATCATAATGCTCCAATCCCTAGTCATCACAATGCTCCATTATATTTGTCATCACAATCCTCCATTAAATTTGGCATCACAATGCCCCATGCCATTGCCATCACAGTGGAACATGACATATGTCATCGCAATGCTCCCTGACACCTGTCTTCACAATACTCCATGAACTTCTCATCACAATGCTGTATGCCCTTGTCATCACAATGCTCCATTACCACTGTCATCACAATCCTCCGTGATTCCAGTCATCACAATGCTGCATAACGTTTGTCATCACAATGGTCCATGCCCACGTCATCACAAGGCTCTGTGACCTTTGTAACCACAGTGCTCCATGAACTTTTCATCACAATGCTCGGTGACCCTTGTCATCACAATGCTCCATGCCTTTGTCAGAACCATGCCACATGACCCTTGTCATCACAGTGTGAAACGTGCTTTTCATCACAACAGTCCTCAAATTTGTCATCGCAGTGCTCCATAAAACTTTTAATTAAATGCTCCATGTCCTTCTCATCACAATGCTCCATTACCCCTGTCATAACAATGATCTATGACCCCAGTAATCACAATGCTCCATGCCCTTGTCATCACAAATCTCCATGACGCATGTCATCAAAATGTTCCATGGCCTTCTCATCACAATGTTCCATGTCCTTGTCATCAGAATGCTCCAAGACCCCTGTAATCACAATGCTCCATGCCCCTTTTCATCTCAATGCTCCATGAACCCTGTCATCACAATGCACCATGCCTATCATCATAATTCTTCAGGCTGTTGTCATCACAGTGAAATCAAAATGCTCCATGACCTATGTCATCTCAATGCTCCATGACCCTTGTCATCACAATACTCCATGAACATTTTCAGCCCAATGCTCCATGACCTTCTCATCACAATGCTCCATGACCAATATCATTACAGTGCTCCATGACCACTGTCATCACTACACTCCATGACACCTGACAACACAATGATCCGGGACTCTTGTCATCACAATGCTCCATTCCCTTGTCATCACAATTCTCCATGACCCCTGTTATCACAACACTCCATGAACATTTTCAGCCCAATGCTCCTTGACACTTGTCATCACACTGATCCTTCCCCTTGTCATCCCAATGCTCCATGACCCCTGTATTCCCAATGCTCCGTGATGCTTGTCATCACAGTGCTCCATGACACCTGTCATCACAATGCTCCATGCCTTTGTCAGCAGAATGCTACATGACCTTGTCATTACAATGCTCTATGCACTTGTCATCACAATACTCCATTACCATTTTCATCACAATCCTCCATGAAACTTTGGATCACATTGCTTCATGCCCTTGTCATCACAATGTTCCATGCTCCTTGAAATCAAAATGAATCATGACCTCTGTCATCACAATGCTCCAAACACTTGTGATCACATTGTTCCATAACACTTGTCATCACAACGCTCCATGATGCCTGTCATCACAATACTCCATGTCCTTTTCATCACAATGCTCCATGACCTTTGTTATCACAATTCTCAATACACTTGTCATCACAATGCTCCCTGACACTTGTCATCAGAATGCTCCTTGAACCCTTGCACGAAAAGGCTCCATGCCTTTTTCATCACAAGGCCCGATGCCGTTTTCATCACAATGCTCCATGCCACTGTCATCACAATACTCCACAAGCTTGTCATCAAAATGCTCCATGACCCTTGTCATCGCAATGCTCCATGGCCAATGTCATCACAATGCTCCCTACCCCTTGTCATTACAGTGATCCATGACGCTCTTCATCACAATTATCCATGGTCTTCTCATCACAATGCTCCACGGTCTTGCCATCACAATGCTCCATGTCCTGGTCATCACAATGCTCCATGTTCCCTCTCATCACAATTCTCCACGTTCTTGGCATCACTATGTTCCTTGACACTGCTCATCACAGAGTTACATGTTTTGTCATCACAATACTCCTCAAGCTTGTCATCAGAATTCTTCATGACCCTTGTCATCACAATGATCCGTGACGCCTGTCATCACAATGCTCCATGACACGTGTCATCACACTGCTCCAAGTCCCTTGTCATTACATTGCTCCATGATGCTCATCACCACGATTATGCATGGTCTTCTCATCACAGTGCTCCACGGTCTTGCCATCACAATGCTCCATGCCCTGGTTATCACAATGCCCCATGTCCCTTGTCATCACAATTCTCCACGTCTTTGTCATCACATTGCTCCATGACAGTTCTCATCACAATGATACATGGTCTTGTCATCACAATTCTCCATGCACTTGTCATTGCAATTACCCGTGACCCCTGTCATAGCAACCTCCATGCCTTTGTCATCACAATGCTTCACGAACTTTTCATCAAAATACTCAATGGCCGTTGTCATAACAATGCTCCATTCCCTTGTCATCACAATGCTTCATGACCCTTGTCATCACAATGCTCCAAGCCCTTGTCATCACAATACTCCATTACATTTGTCATCACAATCCTCCATAAAACCTGGCATTACAATGCTCCACAAGCTTTTCATCACAATGCTCCATAAACCTTGTCATCACAATGCTCCATGCACGTCTTATCAAAATGCTCTCTCACCACTGATATCAATATGTTCCCTTACTAATCATCACAATACACTCACTACCCTGTCATCACAATGGTCCATAACCACTGTCATGAAAATGTTCCATGACCCCTGACATCACAATGTTCCATAACCCCTGTCTCAAAATGTTCCATGACACTTTTCATCAAATTGCTCCATGACCCTGTCATCACAATGCTCCCTGCCCTTCACAACAGAATGCACCACATACTTGTCATGAAAATTCTCCATGACTTTTGTCATCACAAAGCTCCATGACCCTTGGCATCACAATGCTGCATGCCATTGTCATCACAATGCTCCATGAACCCTCTCATCACATTGTTCCATGCCTTTGTAATCAAAGGCTCCTTGATGCTTTTCATCACAGTGCTCGATGCCATTCTTCTCACAATGCTCCCTGCGCTTGTCATTACAATCCTCCATGACCCATGTATCACAGTGTTCCATGCCCTTGTCATCACAATGCTCCTTGCCCCCTCTCATCACAATAATCCATGAAACATTTCAGACCAATTCTCCATGCCCTTGTCATCACAATGCTCCATTACACCTGTCATAACAATGCTCCATGACCGCTGCCAACACAGTGTTCCACAGCCTTGTCATCACAAGGCTCCATGACCCTTGTAATCACAATGCTCCTTGCCCCCTCTCATCACAATAATCCATGAAACATTTCAGACCAATTCTCCATGCCCTTGTCATCACAATGCTCCATTACACCTGTCATAACAATGCTCCATGACCACTGCCATCACAATGTTCCACAGCCTTGTCATCACAAGGCTCCATGACCCTTGTCATCACAATGCTCCAAGACCCCTGTAATCACAATGCTCCATGCCCTTGTCATCAAAAGCTCCAGGACGCATGTCATCAGAATGCTCCATGGCCTTCTCATTCACGATGCTCCATGCCCTTGTCATCACAATGCGCCAAGACTCCTGTAATCACAATGCTCCATGCGCCTCTTCATCTCAAAGCTCCATGAACCCTGGCATCACAATGCATCATTCCCATCATCATAATGCTTCATGGTATTATCATCACAATGAATTCAAAATGCTCCATGACCTCTGTCATCACAATGCTCCAAATCCTTGTGATCAAAATGTTCCATAACACTTATCATCACAATGCCCCATCACGCTCGTCATCACAATTATCCATGGTCTTCTCATCACAATGCTCCATGACCTTTGTCATCACAATGCTCAATACCGTTGTCATCACAATGTTCCCTGACACTTGTCATCAGTATGCTCCTTGAAACCTGTCATGACAAGGCTCCATGCATTTTTCATCATAAATGTTCCATCGCCTTGTCATCACAAAGCTCCATGATGCATGTCATCAGAACGCTCCATGGCCTTATCATCCCAATGCTCCATTCCCTTGTCATCCCAATGCTCCAAGACCCCTGTAATCACAATGATCCATGCCCCTTTTCATCAGAATGTTCCATGAGACTTGTCATCACAATGCTCCATGACACCTGTAATCACAATACTCTATGAATATTTTCATCCCAATTCTCCATGACCTTCTCATCACAATGCTTCATGACCCCTATCATCACAATGATCCATGACACCTGTCATCACAATGCTCCATGAACCCTGACAACACAATGATCCGGGACTCTTGTCATCACAATGCTCCATGCACTTGTCATCACAATACTCCATGACCCTTGGGATCACATTGCTTCATGCCCTTCTCATCTCTCTCCTGCCTTTCTGTTTTTTACAGATTTTCGGATGTCCCTTTTGACCGGTGGGAAGTGACAATTATTTGTAGTGTGGATTTGCATTGCACGCTTGCTTGATTGGCCAAAAAGGGGGTATGCGTTTTCTCCTGAATATATTCAGGAGAAAAGGCATACGCCATTTTTGGCCAAGTGCATCATTGTCGAAGTTGTGATGCTTTTCCTGTGCTTTAAAGGTGATTCCAATTTACCTCTTGAAATATGTTCTGTGCAATTCTGCCTCATTTTCAATTCTGCTTTGTTGCCTTCCCTCAACAGATTTTTGGAAGAGAGTTATCCTTTATAACTCTGCAGGTTTGTGAATTGCTGTGCCCCTGAGCTCCAATTTTCAAATCCCATTTTTGGGAGCTGACCGCAAATCCACAATTTTGCTTCATGACCTATACTTGTTCCAGGCGTGGCTATACTGTTCCCTGCGGGTGGCTGAGGCTTTGGTTAATTCTTCTTCCTGACGTGAATTTAGAGTGACATGTGTCCGTCCAAATGCCTACATCTACTCTCTGATTGGTTCTCCCTCATCCCTTTCATCCTCTGCACAATTAGCAAACTTTGCAAATCAGGAGGATATAGGGGCTGGCTCTACTAAGTTGGGAGATTGATAGTAAAGCAGTTGGAATGCCAAACTGAGCACAAGGAGAGGAAAAATTAGGAGACATTTAGAAAACTTTCACCATCACAGGGTGTCCATTCTCTAGGTTTCCCATACATGTTATAACTGTAGTGATATTCCCTTCTTCCTGGAGATTTGGGACCCATGGAATGGTGGCATGCATTGCTACTTTATAGGGTCTGCATTTTCTCTCCCAATCTCACCAGTCCTCTCAGTCCCAAGTGTCCAGCATTATGTCTCATCCAGCTGTCTGCAGATAGCGTCATTCTAGGTTTCATCAGAACCCCTGAAGGAATTGTGTAAGAATTTCGCTGTTTTTTTTTGTTTTGTTTTTGAAATTCATTTTTATAATGGGGTTGAGCTGATTTTCACTGACGTGTTTATGCCGGTCTAGACACACTTGATTCCCTTACAGAGGCATATCAATACATAGGTTTTAAGATTCTTACTAATCAGATATATTCCTCTGTGGGGAATAGGGGTTTTGAGTCCCGTTCACTGAGGAAGGTGTAGGTCTTTTCTATTCTGTATTTGGTTTATGGAATGGTACCTGTGATAATATCAAACTCTGGTTTTATGCATCACCCCACCTCTCCTTTCCCCTTAAGGAGGCATAAGAGTGTTTTCTAAATGTGAGACGCTGCTCTCTTTCCTAATTCAGTTCATGTGTTGTGATGTTGACATTCCCTCTGTAAGTGATATCTTATGATAAGATTCTTTTTCTGTGTGACTAATTTCCCTTAGAATCATCATACCTAAATCCTCTCATTATGCTGCTACTGGCCTTATGACATTGATTTCACGTCTG
Organism: Mesoplodon mirus; assembly: GCF_964341445.2. Classification (NCBI taxonomy): domain Eukaryota; kingdom Metazoa; phylum Chordata; class Mammalia; order Artiodactyla; family Ziphiidae; genus Mesoplodon; species Mesoplodon mirus. The sequence continues at coordinate 781,882 of NW_028295613.1, read as the reverse complement.
AGTGATATTCCATTGTACAAAATTACCACAAGTTCTTTATGCATTTCTCTTTTTCCTGGGATATTTTAGGTGTACCGAAGTTGAGGTTCTTGTATGCAGAGCAGCCCTAAACGTTGGGGTGCATGTGTCTTGTCGATATTTAGTCTTCCCAAGTTATATGTCCATGAGTTGAAGTCCCGTTTGCTCAGGGGCTTTGTATTTAAATGTTTTAGGAAACAGCATACACTTCTTCAGAGTAGCTCTTGGATATTTATACCCCACCCATCAGCGTGACTAGGATCCCTGTTCTCCATGGCCTCTCCAGCATTTCTGGTTTGTACACATTTTTTGGATGGCCTTTCTAAGCATTGGACATTGAGACTTCTTTGTTGTGCGGATTTTCATTTCCCTCTTGCTTGGTTGGCCAAAAACTCTGTATGTGTTTTTTTTCCTGAAGATATTCACGAAAAAAACGCATACACCCTTTTGCCCAAATGCATCATTTGAGAAATTCTGCTGCTTTTCATATGCTTTAAATGTGAGTACAATCTACCTTTTGAAATCTGTTTCCTGCAATTCTGCCTCTCATTCAGATCCTCTTCGTTGCCTTACCTGAATATATTTTTGGACGTTGGTTATCATTTATATCTTTGCAGGTCTTTGAATTGTCTGCTCCTGAGCTCCATTTTGCAACTCGCTTTTATTGTGAGCTCACCGCCAAACCATTGGATTACTTCTGGCCCTATACTGGTTCTGAGGAGGCAGGATGAGCCTTTGGTTAATTCTTCTTCCTAATGGGAAATTAGAGTGACATGTGCCTGTCAAAACTCCTACAGCTAATCTCTCATTGGTTCCCCCCTTCCCATTTATCCTCTGCACAAATTGCAAACTGTGTGAAACAGGAGGTTAAAGGTGCTGATTCTGCAAGAGGGGAGGTTGTTAATAATGTGGCTGGAATGGCGAACCCCAGCACCAGGAGATCAAAAATGAGCTGCATTTTAGACACCTTTCCTGAGCACACGGTGTACATTCATCTCGGTTTTGCAGGCATGTTTTCGCTGTCAGAAGATTCCCTTGAACCTGCCGATTTGGGACCCATGGAATGGGTACCAGGCAGTATTACTTTAAAAGGTCTGCATTTCCTCACCCAGCCTCTCTAACATCTCTTAGCCTGCATAGCTTCCAGCCTTATATATCATCCTGCTGTGGGTCTACATGTGTTCAATCCATTTTACATCGTAGCCCTTCAACAAAAGTTGTAAGTATTTTTGTCTGTCTCACTGTATTTATAAATATATTTAAATTTATTTTTATATAGGTTACAGATGATTTTTAAAGCTCTGTTTTTTGCTGCTGTACATCCACTTGATTCATGTACTGTGAGACAACAATACATTCTTTTTCAGATGCTTACGAGTCATATGTATTATTTTCCAGTGACTTGAGTGGGCTGAGTGCAGTTCTTTGAGGTACCGTGTAGGCCTTGCCAGTTATTCAATTCGGTACTTGGAATGGTATCTTTGCTAATTTCAACCTCCTGGATAATACCTCACCATTCTCCACCTTTCCCATTAAGCAGCCTTATGTCTATTTTCTACATATTTGACTATGTTTCTGTTTTGTAGTTTATTTCATGTGTAGCCATTTTTGATTCCACCTTTAAGTGACATCTTATGATATGTGTCTTTTCCTTTCTGACATATGTCACTTAGAATGATCGTATGTAACTCCTCCAGAGTTGTTCCAACTGGCCTTATTTCATTGATTTCTGGATGAGTAATATTCCACTCTACATAAGCACCCCATCTCTTTTATCCATTTTATCCTTCCAGGGACATTTAGGTTATATCCAAGTGGAGGCCCTTTTTAACAGAGAGGAGGTAAACGTTGGGGTGCCTGTTATCTGTTGATTTTTTGTTTTTCCCAAGGTATACGCCCATTAGTGCAAGTGCCTTATTCTCTGTAGCTCATCTTTCAGATGTTTTAGCAAACACAATACAGTTCTCCAGAGTGGCCGTTGGCAAATTACATTTCCACTATCAGCCTCACAGGGCTCCCTTTTTTCCTCGCCCTGTCCTGCATTTGTGGTGTATACACTTTTTGTGGATGGCCCTTCTGACTGATGTGAAGTGATACATTTTGTAGTATTGATTTCCAGTGCCCACCTGTTTGGTTGGATAAAAAGTGTGTATGGCCTTTACTTGAATATATTCAGAAAAAATGCATACGCCCTTTTGTGCCAACTGCATCATTGGCGATGTTCAGCCCCTTTTCTTGTGCTTTAATGGGGAGTCCTTTCTACCTCTTCAAATCTGTTTCCTGCCACTCTCCCTTGCTTACAAGTCCTTTTCTGTGACTTACCTCAAGACATTTGTCGATGATAGATATTTTCAGTTCTGCAGTTTCATGAATTTTAGTGCCCCTGAGTTCCATTTTTCAACTTGTGTTTTTGGAAACTGGACACAAACCAGCGGGATTTCCTCTAGCCCTATTCTGTTTCCGTGGGCAATTCTAGCCTTTGATGTATTTGTCTTACGGATTGGAAATTAGAGTGGCATGTGCCTGTCCAAACAACTAAGACCTGTCTCTAAATTTTTCTCATCCTTCCGCTTCATCCTCTGGACAAATTCCAAACTGTGTGCAACAGGATGTTGACGGAGCTGATATCCCCAAGTGAGGAGATTGTTAGGAAAGATGCTGGAGGGGTGAACCCCTGTACCAGGCGATGAGTCGATGAGGTGCCTTTTCCAAACTCTTTCCGATCAAACGGTGTACCATCCTCTAGGTGTGACAGGCATGTTTTAGCTGTAGGAAGGGTCCCGTGCATGGAAGGAGAACACCAGGGATTTTTCCAAATCAGTGCCTCCCCGAACCCCAAACTGGGGAATTTTTAAGCTACGGCTACACGTATGTCCATTAAGGGCCTTGGGAAATAGGCCGAGCCCAAGCTTTAGATGATTGAAATCTTCAGGGTCAGAAGCGCTCACCATCGGCCTTGCTTAGGTTACATTTTATCTGTCATTGATAGATGATGTCAATAAAAAGATCGATTCTTTTTCAGATTATTTCCCCTTATAGGTTACTGCAAAATATTCAGTGTAGTTCCCTGTGCTATACAGTAGTTCCTTGTTGATGATCTATTTTATACATAGCAGTGTGTATGTGTTAATCCCAAACTGTTAATTTATCCCTTCTCCTACCTTTCCCCTTTGGTAATAATAAATTATAAGATTTTATACTTCTCAGAAATGGGGGAGCTGAAAGAGATGTATCCTTTTCAATGGAAAAGCATTCAAAACAAGATTGAAGTTTCAGCCAAGAGTATTCGATGTACATCCATGGAAATAAATCACTTCATTTCTCTAATATTGACCTGACAAATAAGACAGACGTCTTCACTGAACTTGCTTATAGTAAAGTGATGGAAATATCAAAGGTAAGTCTTAGAAACATCTTATATAACCCGAGCATTATACACTGCTCTATGTTAACTACAGTTTGGCTCACACATCTGTTTATTAGGTTACAATGTTCTCAATTTCTGTTACTGATCCTCCAGAGTGGACCCCAACAGGAGTCCCCATGCCCAGTGCCATTGGAGCCAACAGATCAAGACTGAGTTTGCTTCAGAAGCAAAGGAAACATTATTTTGAAAACAGAATGGAGAGGTGAAAGCGTGCACGCCCCCATGGGCTGTGGGCTCTACTGCTGTGTAGGGATACGGGCAGCGTCAGTGGGAGGGAGTGGATGGAGCTCTCGAAGGCTTGTTTGGCTGCAGCTCAGGCACTAAGCCTCGGAGTCTGCATGGGACCCCGCTAGCTGAGGTGTCGACCCAGCCATTCTGCACTAGGAAATCGGGTCTGAAGTGCCGGGTGTGGGACCTCTGCATGTGGAACCCTAGGAGCACGTGAATTAGACAAAGCACAAAGGAAAAGCATGTTAGACTTTATTTCATTGCCCAGATTCTCTTTTTATCTCCCAGGAATTTTTAATGAACGTTGCCGGAGACGAACACCTCCTCTGCTTTTTGTTCCGTTCCTCATTCTTGTGGTGTTGAGGGTGCAGACCCCTCTTTTGTAACTGCTTCATGCTGTGGTGGGAGCCCTGATAACTGGGGGAGGGGCAAAACGTCTCCACACAAGCCTCCAGGTGAGGTTGATTATCCCAAGGCCTCCTGCCTCACTTCTCTTCTGCCTGAGCACCAGCATTGGAAGTGTTATAGATTCTAATGACCTTTTAGGGTCCAGGAAAGAGATGCACATAGATGCTGTGGTGGCAGGTTTCACCCCACCCCACATTTGTTTGGCGACCTTAGGCTGATGGTTTTTGCCAGCCTATATGCTCTGACCAGCAGTGTGTGCTTTCTTTAATTATGTCCCTGAATTAATGTACAAACAGCACCATGTGTCAGAGCCCTGCCCGTGCAACTCCCAGACAGTCCAGGGTCAGTGGTGATCCAGGACCATGACGTCCACTGAGTCAACGGCCTTTAGAAGTAGCCAGCAGTCCAGCCGGTCATATTGGCCACCATCACCGCGGTGTCTGTAGGGTTTTCTATGGTGAATGTGTGATATACGTTTCCCCCGCCAAGCTTATTAGCTCCCCTCTGGGTGCAGTAAGTCCTGCAAGCAGTAGTCTGCTCTTTCAGGGCACAGTCTTGTTGTTTTCTGAGAGAAACTCCAGGTCAAGTGATGGTCACATGAGTCATCTTGGGGGCCCATTGCCCCCGTTTGTCTCTCTAGAGGTTGGAGTTGGAGGGCCTCCTCACTCGAGGTCAGTGTGTCCACAGAGTGACCCCTGCAACTTCAGGGCATGATGGGTGGTTAGGATCAACACGTGGGGTCATTTTCCCTTAGGAGGGAGCTGGCCTTGTGAGCTGCTGATTTCTTGCTTTTTAGATACCCCAATATCCTGGACTGATGAGTCAGTGGGCAAAGCCCTTGGGGACCATAGATTATCATACCTGAAGGGCATTCTTGTGTTGCTCCATTTCAAGTGGTCCCAGTTTTTGCACTAAGGCTCCAAGGGCGATTAACCTTTGACCGGGTATGTAAAGGTCAAAGGGCTTAGCTAAATTAGGGAGTTCCTGGGCAAGGATCTGAATTGACTGCTCTTTCCATTCTTGAAGGCTGCTTCTGGATTCTATTCAAAAGGATCATCATCTTTTTGTGTCAGTGTTTCATGTAGAGGCCCAGCTATTAGACTGTAGTTAGGGATCCAGATGCAGAAAACCTTGGCCTCCCCACGAACCCCTAAGCTGTCTTCTAGTTTTAGAAGAGGTAAGGCTGCAAATGGCTTCTTCCCTATCCTGGGATGCGTTTCTCCGGATATCTGTGAGAATGAAGCCCAGGCATGTCACCTTAGCCTGGGATATTTGAGCTTTTTTCTTGGACACCTTCTATCCTTTCTTGGCTAGGTAGATCAGAGGCTTCTTTAGTAGGCCTGGCGATCAGAATGTCATCAGCATATTGAAGAAGGGTTCCCTTTTACAGAGGTAGAACTTTTAGGTCTTTAGAGGACATTTCCCCAATGATGGTGTGGGGATTTTTGTACCATTGGGGCAGGACGGCCCAGCATTATTGCTTGTGTTGCATGTTGTGTCCTGCCACTCACAAGCCAAAAATTCTTGTGACTCTGAGATGAATGGAATACAGAAGAAGGCATCATTGAAGTGTAATACAGAATGCCATGGCCTGGTGGATGGTAGAATGAGCAGCAGGGTGTAGGAAATAGGAGCTACTGGATGTATATCCTCGGTGGCTTCACTGACTGTCCTGATATCCTTTACCAGGCCTACAGCAGCCCATTGGGCTCTCGTGGTCAGGCCAATCCCAGGATATGGAGCTCACCAGGGCTGCACCCACCACCCCACAGCCCACGGGGCTCTCGTGGTCAAGTCCCTCCCAAGGTATGGAGCTCACCTGTGCAGCTACCCAGCAGCCCATGGGGCTCTCATAGTCAGGCCCTTCCCAGGATACGGAGCTCCCCTGGGCAGGTACCCCAGCAGGGCTGGACACACAGGAACTGTGCACATAGCCCACCTTGCAGAGAACCCCCAGCTCACCTGTCGCTCACAGCTGACACAGAACACCTCAGAGCAGGACTTGAACTAACAAACAGCAGCTCTGACAGGTCTGTGACCTTGGCTATCACTCTGTGCAGCCTCTCTCTGCCTGGTCTTCCAGACACTTCCACTGCAGCCAGGGCACCAGGCCTCTGTCTCCACCCACCATCACTCCTCTCCCTGACTCCTGGGTTCCTCTCATTAGGATAGGGTCTTCTTGAAGTTGTTTTCCACTCATGGACCAGATAAAATGATAAGAAAACAAGCCGCAGCTGCAGCCCCTTGTCTAGCCTGACTCTGAAGAGCCCACACCTGTTCATTGGGACTGGCCCGTTTAGCAAGGTTCATTTTCTGCAACTGTGAGCCCCTGAGGGGTGAGGATTGGCTGATTTGGGCAGCCTGACACGGCCTGCCAGCCCCCCCCCCCAAGGTGTGCCTGGGTTGAGGTCAATATAAACACCTCTCCAGTCAGCAAGAGCCCCTGTAGCTGTGCCTGACACCATATTCTCTGCCCCATCATCAGTGTCGGGGCTGGGGTGGTGGTAGGGAGTGAGGGGCCGTGGCTTTGTGGGTGGCCCAGTATGAGTGGGGCTCTGCTGGACTTTCTGCAGGAGTTGCCAGGCTGCCACCTGCTAAAGAAAAGGATGTGTCACCCATACCTGCCGCTGGAATTTCTCCCCAGGCAGAGGTGAGGAAGTAAAAAAGCAGTGGGGGCCATGGCAGGAGGGGTATCTCAGGCAGGGAAATGGAAAGCTTCCAAAAGAGCATCTTGGGCCAAGACCATCCTGGCTGGCCTTCAGGCACCAAGTCGGCCTGCGTGCTGTCACTGGTGTGGCTCCACAGCCCTTCCTCTAGGCTTGCAAGTACTTGTACATATTCAGGTGTTTTACCTGGAAAGAGTGGGAAGAGTTCAGCTGCAGCAGGACTGGGGCTCAGCTCACATTTACTCACAGACGCCTCGACACAGTCCCCCAGCTTTGCAATGAGGATGCTCCTTGTAGGGGGCGGCGCTGCTGAGTGCATGGGAGACGATTTCCCACCTCTGACCAACATAAGAATTTTTTACCACTGGAGCAAGTGCCCTGATACGATTTTCCTCTGTATAACTGGTGAGTTCTGTTTTATTTTCCTTTTTTTCTTTTTGGTTCAAGTTAGAATTTATTTATTCCTCTTTTTTTTTTAATTTGGAGATATAAACATGGAAATAATGCATTAATATAAAGACGTCTATGTGAAGGGAAAAACTTTTTTTCTGTTTTATTTTATTAAATGTTATTTATTTATTTTTAGTTTTTTTAAATTTATTTCTTTTATACAGCAGGTTCTTATTGGATATCTATTTTATACATATAAGTGTGCACATGTGAATCCCAGTCTCCCAATTCATCCCACCACCACCCTCACATGACGTTCCCTCCTTGGTGTCCATATGTTTGTTCTCTACATCTGTCTCTATCTCTGCCCTGCAAACTGGTTCATCTGTACCATTTTTCTAGGTTCCACATATATGCATTAATATACAATATTTGTTTTTCTCTTTCTGACTTACTTCACTCTGTATGACAGTCTCTAGATCCATCAAGGTCTCTACAAATGACCCAATTTCATTCCTATGTATGGCTGAGTAATATTCCGTTGTATATATGTACCACATCTTTATCCATTCGTCTGTCTGTGGGCACTTAGGTTGCTTTCATTACCTGTCTATTGTAAATAGTGCTGCAATGAACATTGTGGTGAATGTGTCTTTTTGATTTATGGTTTTCTCTGGGTATATGCCCAGTAGTGGGATTGCTGGATTATATGGAAATTCTATTTTTAGTTGTTTAAGGAACCTCCATACTGTTCTCCATAGAGACTGTATCGATTCACATTCCTAACAATAGTGGAAGAAGGTTCCTTTTCTCCATACCCTCTCCAGCATTTGTTGTTTGTAGATTTTCTGATGATGCCCATTCTAACAGGTGTGACGTGATACCTCATTGTAGTTTCGATTTCCATTTCTCTAATAATTAGTGATGTTGAGCAGATTTTCATGTGCGTACTGGCCATCTCTATGTCTTCTTGGAAGAAATGTCTATTTAGATCTTGCATTTTTGTATTGGGTTGTTTGTTTTATTAATATTCAGCTGCATGAGCTGTTTATATATATTGGAGATTAATCATTTGTGCATTGATTCGTTTGCAAATATTTTCTGCCATTCTGAGGGTTGTCTTTTCTTCTTGTTTGTAGTTTCCTTTGCTTTGCAATAGCTTTTACGTTTCATTAGGTCCCATCTGTTTATATTTCTTTTTAATTTCATTGCTATAGGAGGTGGATCAAAAAAGATCTTTCTGTGATTTACGTCAGAGTATCCTTCGTAAGTTTTCCTGTCAGAGTTTTATACTGTCCGGTCTTACATTAAGGTCTCTAATCCATTTTGAATATATTTTTATGTATGGTGTTGGGGAGTGTTCTAATTTCATTCTTTTACATGTAGCTCTCCATATTTCCCAGCACCAATGATGGAAGAGACTGTCTTATCTCCATTGTATAGTCTTGCCTCCTTTGCCATAGATTAGTTGACCATAGGTGTGTAGGTTTATCCTTGGGCTTTCTTTTTTTTTTTTTTCCTTTTACACGTTTATTGGAGTATAATTGCTTTACAATGGAGTGTTCGTTTCTGCTGTATAACAAAGTGAATCAGCTATACATATACAAATATCACCAGATCCCCTCCATCTTGCATCTCCCTCCCTCACTCCATATCCCACCCCTTTATGTGGTCACAAAGGACCGAGCTGATCTCCCTGTTCTATGTGGCTGATTCTCAGTAGCTATCGGTGTTACATTTGATAATGTATTTATGTCCATGCCAGTCTCTTACTTCGTCCCAGCTTACCCATCCCCCTTCCAGTGTCCTCAAGTCCTTTCTCTATGTCTGTGTCCTTAATCCTGTCCTGCCACTAGGTTCTTCAAAATCTTTTTTTTTTCTTCATTAGATTCCATATATCTCTGTTAACATACAGTATTTGTTTTTCCCTTTCTGACTTACTTCACTGTGTAGGACAGATTCTAAGTCCATCCACCTCAGTACAAATGACTCAGTTTTGCTTCTTTTTATGGTTGAGTAATATTTGATTGTATATATGTGCCAGATGTTCTTTATCCATTCATCTGTCGATGGACACTTAGGTTGCTTCCATGTCCTGGCTAATGCAAATAGAGCTGCAATGAACATTTTTGTACATAACTCTTTTTGAATTATGGTTTTCGCAAGGCAAATGCCCAGTAGTTGGATTGTTGTGTCCTATGTTACTTCTATTGTTAGTTATTTAAAGGCACCTCCGTACTGTTCTCCTTAGTGCCCATATCAGTTTATATTCTCACCCACAGTGCAAGTGTGTTCCCTTTTCTGCAATAAAGGCCTCTCCAGCATTTATTGTTTTGTAGATTTTTTTGATGAGTGCCACTCTGATTGCTGTGAGGTGATACCTCACGGTAGTTTTGATTTGCATTTCTCTAATGATTAGTGATGTTCAGCATCCTTTCATGTGTTTCTTGGTAATCTGTATATCTTCTTTGGAGAAATGTCTATTAGGTCTTCTGCCCGTTTTTGGATTGGGTTGTTTGTTTTTGTGATATTGAGCTACATGAGGTGCTTGTAAAGTTTGGAGATTAATCCTTTGTCAATTGCTTCATTTGAAAATATTTTCTCCCATTCTGAGGGTTGTTTTTGCATCTTGTTTATGTTTTCCTGTACTGTGTAAAAGCTTTTAATTTTCATTAGGTCCCATTTGTTGATTTCTGTTTTTATTTCCATTTCTCTATGAGGTGGGTCCAAAAGGACCTTGCTGTGATTTATGTCGTAGAGTGTTCTGCCTATGGTTTCCTCTAAGTGTTTTATAGTGTCTGGTCTTATATTTAGATCTCTAATCAATTTAGAGTTTATTTTTGTGTATGGTGTTATGGAGTGTTCTAATTTCATTCTTTTATGTGTAGGGGTCCAGTTTTCCCAGCACCAATTACTGAAGAGACTGTCTTTTCTCCATTGTATATCCTTAGCTCCTTTGTCATAGATGAGATAGCCATAGGTATGTAGGTTTATCTCTGGGCTTTCTGTCCTGTTCCATTGATCTGTGTTTATGCCAATCTACATACACTTGATTCCATTATGGAGACATATAAATACATAAGTTTCAAGGTTATTACCAGTCAGATATATTCCTCTTCAGTGAATAGGGTGTTTTGTGTCCAGTTTATTGAGAAAGGAGTAGGTCTTGTCTATTACACATTTGGTATATGGAATGGGATCTGTGCTCATTTCAAACTCTGCTTTTACACATCACCCCATGTCACCTTTCCCCTTAGGGAGGCATAAGTGTGTTTTCTAAATGTGTAACTCTGTTCTCTTTTGAAATTCAGTTCATGTGTAGCCATGTTTACATTTCCTCTATAAGTGATATATTACAATAAGTTTCTTTTTCTTTGTGGCTCATTTCACTTAGCATCATCGTACCTAAAGCCACTCATTATGCTGCTATTGGCCTTATGACATTGATTTTATGTCTGAGTGACATTCCATTGTATATAAGTACCACAACATCTATATCCATTTTTTTTCCTTTCCTGGGATATATAAAGTGTACCGAAGTCGAGGTTCTTGTAAACAGAGCAGCCCTAAACTTTGGGCTGTCTGTGTGTGGTGGATTTTTAGTTTTCTCAAAATACTCGCCCATGAGTGGAAGTGTGCTATGCTCTGTAGCTCTGTTTTAGAAAACAACATACAGTTCTCCAGAGAGTCTGTTTGCAATTTACATCCTGTCCATCGGCGTAACCAGGCTCCCTTTTCTCCATGGCCTGTCCTGCATTTGTGGTTTTTACACTATTTGTGGATGGCCCTTTTGACTGGAGGTAAGGGACACTTTTATGTAGTGTGCATTTGCAATGCCTGAGGGCTTGCTTGGCCAAAAAGGGCATATGCATTTTTTCCCGAATATATTCAAGAAAATACACATACTCCCTTTTCAGCCAAGGGCAACATTGTCGAAATTATGTCGCTTTTCATGTGCTTTAAAGACGACTCCAATCTACCTCTTGAAATCTGTTTCCTTCTATTCTGCCTTGCATTCAAATCCTCTTCACTGCCTTTCCTCAATATATTTCTGGATGATAGTTGTCCTTTATAACTCTGCAAGTTTGTGAATTGCTGTGCCCCTGATTTCCATTTTTCAACTCGCCTCTTTGTGAGCTGGCTGCAATACCACAGGATGGCTTTAGGCCCTAGTCTGGTTCTGGGGCTTCAGGCTGAGCCTTTGGTTAATTCTTCTTCCTGATGGGAAACTAGAGTGACATGTGCCCATCCAAACACCTACAGCTAATCTCTCATTTATTTCCCCTCTTCCTGTTCATCCTCTGCACAATTTGCAAACTGTGCATAACGGGAGGGTAAAGGTGCTGACACTCCAAGTGGGGAGATTTTGAGTAATGCAGCTGGAATGGCGAAGCCGAGCACGACAAAAGGAAAAATGAGGTACCTTATAGAAAACTTTCCCAATTACACAGTGTACCATCCACTGGGTTTCCCATGCATGTTTTTTTTTTTTTTTTTTTTTTTTTTTTTTTTTTTTTTTGCTGTACGCGGGCCTCTCACATTGTGGAGCACAGGCTCCAGACGTACAGGCTCAGCGACCATCGCTCACGGGCCCAGCCGCTCCGCGGCATGTGGGATCTTCCCGGACCGGGGCACGAACCCGTGTCCCCTGCATCGCCAGGTGGACTCTCAACCACTGTGCCACCAGGGAAGCCCCCCATGCATGTTTTAACTGGAGGAAGATTCCCTTAAACCTGGAGAGTTGGGACCACTAGAATGGATATCACACAGTATTTCTCTAAGTGGTGTTCTTTTGTTCACACAACCTCAGCAATCTTGTCAGCCCCAAGTGTCCAGTCTTATGTCTCATCCAGCTGGGGGTGTAAAGGTGGTCAATCTAGCTTGCATCACAGGCCCTGAACGTAGTTTTAAAACTTTCTATCTGTTTTTGCATTTTGCTTCTGAAATTTATTTTTATAAGTGGGTTTAACTGAATTTCAGTGCTGTGTTCATGCATTTATACATTCACATGATTCCTTTATGGAGACATGAGAATACATATGTTTTAAAATACTTAGAGTCAGACATATTCCTCTGCAATGAATAGGGGGTGTTGAGTCCAGTTCATTGTGCCAGGAGTAGGTGTTGTCTATTAGACACATGGTTTATATAACGGTATCTGTGCTAATTTAAAACTGTGGTTTTATGCATCACCCCACATCGGCTTTCCCATTAAGAAGGCAGAAGATGTTTTCTAAATATGTGAATCTGTTGTGTTTGTCATTCAGTTCATGTGTAGTCATGTGTACATTCCCGCTATAAGTGATACCTTATGATAAGACTAGTTACTCTGTAATCTTTCCTAACTCCGTTCATGTGTAGCCATGTTTACAGGACCTTCATAAGTGATATCTTATGATAAGTTTCTTTTTCTGTGTGACTAATTTCACTTAGAATCATCGTACCTGAATCCACTCATTTTGCTGCTACAGGTCTTATGACATTGATTTCATGGCTGAGGGAAATTCCATCGTACAAAAGTACCACAAATTTTTGAACCATATTTATCTTTAGTGGGATACTTAAGGTGTACCCAAGTTGAGGTTCTTGTTAGCAGTGCAGCCCTAAATATGGGGTGGCTCTGTCGTACTGATTTACAGTTTTCCAAAGGTATATTCCCTAGACTGGAAGTGCCCTTGGCTCTGTAGCTCTGTAGTTTACTTGTTTTATGGAACACAATGCACTCATCCAGAGTGGCAGTTGGCAATTTACATCCCGCCCATCAGCATAACAAGGCTCCCAGTTCTCCAGGGCCTGTCTTGCCTTTCTGATTTTTAGACATTTTGCGGATGTGCCTTTTGTCGGGTCGGAAGTGAAACTACTTTGTAGTGCAGATTTGCATAGCCTGCTTGCTTGCTTGGCCAAAAAGGGCGTTGCATTTTCTCCTGAACGCATACGCTCTTTTTGGCCAAGTGCATCATAGTCGAAGTTGTGCCCCTCTTCATGTGCTTTAAAGGCAATTCCAACGTACCTCTTGAAATCTGTTTCCTGCTATTCTGCCTCGCTTTCAAGTCCGCATCGTTGCCATCCCTCAACAGATTTTTGGACGATAGTTGCCCTTTATTACTCTGCCAGTTTGTGAATTGATGTGCCCCTGAGCTCCATTTTTTAACTCGTTTTTTGTGAGCTGAACGCAAGTCCAATATTTTGGTTCAGAACCTATACTGGTTTTCGGTGGGTGGCTGAGACTTTGGTTAATTCTTCTTCCTCCTGGGAAATAAGAGTGACATGTGCCCGTCCAAATGCATAACAGCTACTCTCTCATTGGTTCTCCCACTTACCTTTCATCCTTTGCCAAATTGGCAACATGTTCGATCCAGGAGGTTAAAGGGGCTGTCTCTCCAAGTTGGTAGCTTGATAGTAATGCAGTTGGAAAGTCAAACTGTAGCACATGGAGAGGGACTATTTGTTGATTTTTAGAAACCTTTCATATTCACAGTGTGTCCATTCTCTAGGTTTCCCATACATGTTATAGCTATAGTAATATTCCCTTCAACCTGGAGATTTGGGAACCATGGAATGGGTGCCATGCATTATTGCTTTAAAGGGTCTACATTTGCTCACCCAATCTCACCAATCCTCTCAGTCCCATGTGTCCAGCCTTATGCCACATCCAGCTGTAGTTGTAGATAGTGTCATTGCAAGTTTCATCAGAGACCCTGAAGGAATTTTAAAGAATTTCCCTGTTTATTTGTTTGGTTTTTGAAATTCCGTTTTATAGTGGGTTTGAGCTGATTCTCGCTACCTTGATTATGCCAGTCTAGAAACACTTGATTCCCTTATGAAGACATATCAATACATAGATTTTAAGATTCTTACTAGTCAGATATATTCCTCTGAGGGAAATATGGGGTTTTCAGTCCCTTTCACTGAGGAAGGTATAGGTAAGTCTTGTCTCTTCCATAGTTAGATTTGGGAATGGTACATGTGCTTATATCTATCTCTGATTTTATGCATCACCCCACCTCTCCTTCCCCCTTAAGCAGACATAAGAGTGTTTTCTAAATGTGAGACTCTGTTCTCTTTCCTAACTCAGTTCATGTGTAGCCATGTTTACAGGATCTTCATAAGTGATATCTTAAGATAAGCTTCTTTTTCTGTGTGACTTATTGCACTTAGAATCATCATACCTGAATCCACTCATTTTGCTGCTACTGGTCTTATGACATGGATTTCATGGCTGAGGGATATTCCATCGTACGTAAGTACCACAATTTTTTGAAACAATTTTATCCTTCCTGGGATATTTAAGGTGTACCCTAGTTGAGGTCGTTGTTAGCAGTGCAGCCCTAAATTTGGGGGTGGCTCTGTCTTATTGATTTTCAGTTTTCCCAAGGTATATTCCCTAGACTGGAAGTGCCCTTGGCTCAGTAGCTTTGTTGTTTACTTGTTTTAGGGAACACAATGCACTCCTCCAGTGAGGCAGTTGGCAGTTTACATCCCGCCCATAAGCATAACAAAGTTACCTGTTCTCCAGGCCCTGTCTTGCCTTTCTGGTTTTTACACATTTTGTGGATGTCCCTTTTGACCGGTGGGAAGTGATACTTCTTTGTAGTGCAGATTTGCATTGCCCGCTTGCTTGCTTGGCAAAGAAGGGCGTATGCGTTTTCTCCTGTATATATTCAGGAGAAAATGCATACGCCCTTTTTGGCCAAGTGCATCATTGTCGAAGTTGTGCCCCTCTTCCTGTGCTTTACAGACGATTCCAACGTGCCTTTTGAAATCTGTTTCCTTCTATTCTGCCTCGCTTTCAATTCCGCCTCGATGCCTTCCCTCAACAGATTTTTGGACGATAGTTGTCCTTTATTACTCTGCCTGTTTGTGAATTGCTGTGCCCCAGAGCTCCATTATTTTACTCGTTTTTGTGAGCTAAACGCAAGTGCAATATTTTGGTTCAGGACCTATACTGGTACCCGGTGGGTGTCTGAGACTTTGGTTAATTCTTCTTCCTCCCGGGAAACAAGAGTGACATGTGCCCGTCCAAATGCCTAACAGCTACTCTCTCATTGGTTCTCACTCTTCCATTTCATCCTCTGCCAAATTGGTAACCTGTGTGAAACAGGAGGTTAAAGGGTCTGTCTCTCCAAGTTGGGAGATTGATAGTAAAGCAGTTGGAAAGTCAAACCAGAGCAGCATGAGAGGGACTATTTGTTGAGTTTTAGAGACCTTTCGTATTCACAGTGTGTCCATTCTCTAGGTTTCCCATACATGTTATAGCTGTAGTAATATTCCCTTCACCCTGGAGAGTTGGGACCCATGGAATGGGTGCCATGCATTATTGCTTTAAAGGGTCTGCATGTGCTCACCCAATCTAAACAATCCTCTCAGTCCCATGTGTCCAGCCTTATGCCACATCCAGCTGTCGTTGTAGATAGCGTCATTCCAGGTTTCATCAGAAACCCTGAAGGAATTGAAAAGAATTTCCCTGTTTTTTGTTTTGTTTTTGAAATTCCATTTTATAGTGGGTTTGAGCTGATTCTCACTGCCATGTTTATGCCAGTCTAGACACACTTGATTCCATTACGGGGACATATCAATACATAGGTTTGAAGATTCTTTCTAGTAAGATATATACCTCTGATTGGAATATGGGGAGTTGAGTCCCTTTCACTGTGGAAGGTGTAGTTCTTGTCTATTCCGTATTTGGTTTTTGGAACAGTACCTGAACTAATATCAAAATCTGCTTTAATGTATCACCCCACCTCTCCTTCCCCCTTAAGCAGGCATAAGTATGTTTTCTAAATGTCAAACTCTCTTCTCTTTCCTAACTCAGTTCATGTGTAGCCATGTTTACAGGATCTTCATAAGTGATATCTTATGATAAGTTTCTTTTTCTGTGTGACTTATTTCACTTAGAATCATCGTACCTGAATCCACTCATTTTGCTGCTACTGGTCTTATGACATTGATTTCATGGCTGAGGGATATTCCATCGTACGTCAGTACCACAATTTTTTGAACCATTTTTATCTTTCCTTGGACATTTAAGGTGTACCCAAGTTGATGTTCTTGTAAGCAGTGCAGCCCTAAATTTGGGGGTGGCTCTGTCTTATTTATTTTCAGTTTCCCCGAGGTATATTCCCTAGACTGGAAGTGCCCTTGGCTTTTTAGCTCTGTTGTTTACTTTTTTTAGGGAACACAGTGCACTCCTCCAGAGAGGCAGTTGGCAATTTACATCCCGCCCATCAGCATAACAAAGCTCCCTGTTCTCCAGGGCCTCTCTTGCCTTTCTGGTATTTACACATTTTGTGGATGTCCCATTTGACCGGTGGGAAGTGATACTTCTTTGTAGTGCAGATTTCCATTGCCCGCTTGCTTGCTTGGCCAAAAAGGGTGTATGCATTTTCTCCTGCATATATTCAGGAGAAAATGCCTAGGCCCTTTTTGGCCAAGTGCATCATTGTCGAAGTTGTGCCCCTCTTCCTGTGCTTTACAGACGATTCCAACGTACGTCTTGAAATCTGTTTCCTGCTATTCGGCCTCAATTTCATGTGCGATTTGGTGCCTTCTCTCAACAGATTTCTGGACTATAGTTGACCTTTATTACTCTGCCAGTTTGTGAATTGCTCTGCCACTGAGGTCCATTTTCAACTCGTTTTTTTGTGAGCTGAATGCAAGTGCAATATTTTGGTTCAGGACCTATATTGGTTCCCTGTGGGTGGTTGCAACTTTGGTTAATTCTTCTTCCTGCCGGGAAATTAGAGTGACATAAGCCCGTCCAAATGCCTAACAGCTACTCTCTCATTAGTTCTCCCTCTTCCGTTTCATCCTTTGCCAAATCGGCAACCTCAGCGCACCAAGAAGTTAAAGGTGCTGTCTCTCCAAGTTGGGAGATTGATAGTAAAGCAGTTGCAAAGTCAAACTGGAGCAACAGGATAGGGTCTATTCGTTGAGTTTTAGAAACTTTTCGTATTCACAGTGGGTCCATTCTCTAGGTTTCCCGTACATGTTATAGCTGTAGTAATATTCCCTTCAACCTGGAGAGTTGGGACCCATGGAATGGGTGCCATGCATTATTGCTTTAAAGGGTCTGCATTTGCTCAACCATTCTCACCAATCCTCTCAATCCCAAGTGTCCAGGCTTATGCCACATCCAGCTGTCATTGTAGACAAGGTCATTCCACGTTGCATCAGAGACGCTGAAGGAATTGCAAAGAATGTCCCTGTTTTTTTGTTTTGTTTTTGAAATTCCGTTTTATAGTGGGTTTGAGCTGATTCTTGCTGCCATGTTATGGCAGTCTAGACTCACTTGATTCCCTTATGGAGACATATCAACACATAGGTTTTAAGATTCTTACTAGTCAGATATATTCCTCTGCGGAAAATATGGGATTTTGAGTCCCTTTCACTGAGGAAGGTATAGGTAGGTCTTGTCTATTCCATAGTTGGTTTTTGGAACGGTATCTGTGCTCATATCAAACTCTGGTATTATGCATCACCCACCTCTCCTTCCCCCTTAAGCAGGCATAAGAGTGTTTTCTAAATGTGAGACTCTGTTCTCTTTCCTAACTCAGTTCATGTTTAACCAAGTTTACAGGATCTTCATAAGTGATATCTTATGATAAGCTTCTTTTTCTGTGTGACTTATTTCACTTAGAATCATCGTACCTGAATCCACTCATTTTGCTGCTACTCTTCTTATGACATAGATTTCATGTCTGAGGGATATTCCATCGTACGTCAGTACCACAATTTTTTGAACAATTTTTATATTTCCTGGGATATTTAAGGTGTACACAAGTTGAGGTTCTTGTAAGCAGTGCAGCCCTAAATTTGGGGGTGGCTCTGTCGTACTGATTTTCAGTTGTCCTAAGGTATATTCCCTAGACTGGAAGTGCCCTTGGCTCTGTAGCTCTGTTGTTTACGTGTTTTAGGGAACACAATGCACTCCTCCAGAGAGGCAGTTGGAAATTTACATCCCGCCCATCAGCATAACAAGGCTCCGTGTTCTCCAGGGCCTGTCTTGCCTTTCTGGTATTTACACATTTTGTGGATGTCCCTTTTGACCGGTAGGATGTGGTACTTCTTTGTAGTGCAGATTTGCATTGCCTGCTTGCTTGCTTGGCCAAAAAGGGCGTATGCGTTTTCTCCTGCATATATTCAGGAGAAAATGCCTAGGCCCTTTTTGGCCAAGTGCATCATTGTCGAAGTTGTGCCCCTCTTCCTGTGCTTTACAGACGATTCCAACGTACCTGTTGAAATCTGTTTCCTGCTATTTGGCCTCACATTCATGTCCGATTCGTTGCCTTCCCTGAACAGATTTCTGGACTATAGTTGGCCATTATTACTCTGCCAGTTTGTGAATTGCTCTGCCACTGAGCTCCATTTTTCAACTCGTTTTTTGTAAGCTGAATGCAAGTCCAATATTTTGGTTCAGGACCTATATTGGTTCCCTGTGGGTGGTTGCAACTTTGGTTAATTCTTCTTCCAGCCGGGAAATTAGAGTGACATAAGCCCGTCCAAATGCCTAACAGCTACTCTCTCATTGGTTCTCCCTCTTCCCTTTAATCCACTGCCAAATTAGCAACCTGTGAGAACCAGGAGGGTAAAGGGGCTGTCTCTCCAAGTTGGGAGATTGATAGTAAAGCAGTTGCAAAGTCAAACTGGAGCAACAGGATAGGGTCTATTCGTTGAGTTTTAGAAACTTTTCGTATTCACATAGGGGCCATTCTCTGGGTTTCCCGTACATGTTATAGCTGTAGTAATATTCCCTTTAACCTGGAGATTAGGGACCATTGGAATGGGTGCCATGCATTATTGCATTAAAGGGTCTGCATTTGCTCACCCAATCTCACCAATCCTCTCAGTCCCAAGTATCCAGCATTATGCCACATCCAGCAGTCATTGTAGACAGGGTCATTCCACGTTTAATCAGAGACCCTCAAGGAAATATAAAGAATTTCCCTGTTTTTTAGTTTTGTTTTTGAAATTCCTTTTTATAGTGGGTTTGAGCTGATTCTCGCTGCCATGTTTATGCCAGTCTAGGCACACTTGATTCCCTTACGGAGACATATCAATACATTTGTTTTAAGATTCTTATTAGTCAGATATATTCCTCTGCGGGAAATATGGGGTTTTGAGTCCCTTTCACTGAGGAAGGTATAGGTAGGTCTTGTCTATTCCATAGTTGGTTTTTGGAATGGTACCTATGCTTATATCAAACTCTGGTTTTATGCATCACCCCACCTCTCCTTCCCCCTTAAGCAGGAATAAGAGTGTTTTCTAAATGTGACACTCTGTTCTCTTTCCTAACTCATTTCATGTTTAGCCAGGTTTACAGGATCTTCATAAATGATATCTTATGATAAGTTTCTTTTTCTATGCATCACCCCACCTCTCCTTCCCCCTTAAGCAGGCATAAGAGTGTTTTCTAAATGTGAGACTCTGTTCTCTTTCCTAACTCAGTTCATGTGTACCCTTGTTTACAGGATCTTCATAATTGATATCTTATGATACATTTCTTTTTCTGTGTGACATATTTCACTTAGAAACATTGTACCTGAATCCACTCATTTTGCTGCTACTGGTCTTATGACATTGATTTCATGGCTGAGGGATATTCCATCGTACCTAAGTACCACAATGTTTTGAACCATTTTTATATTTCCTGGGATATTTAAGGTGTACCCATGTTGAGGTTCGTGTAAGCAGTGGAGCCCTAAATTGTGGGGTGGCTCTGTCTTATTGATTTTCAGTTCTCCCAAGGTATATTCCCTAGACTGGAAGTGTCCTTGGCTCTGTAGCTCTGTTGTTTACTTTTTTGGGGGAACACAATGCACTCCTCCAGGGAGGCATTTGGCAGTTTACATCCCGCACATCAGCATAACAATGCTCCCTGTTCTCCAGGGCCTGTCTTGAATTTCTGGTTTTTACCCTTTTTGTGGATGTCCCTTTTGACCGGTGGGAAGTGATACTTCTTTGTAGTGCAGACTTGCATTGCCCGCTTGCTTGCTTGGCCAAAAAGGGCGTATGTGTTTTCTCCTGAATATACTCAGGAGAAAACGCATACGCCCTTTTTGGCCAAGTGCATCATTGTCGAAGTTATGCCCCTCTTCCTATGCTTTAAAGGCGAATCCAACGTACCTCTTGAAATCTGTTTCCTGCTATTCTGCCTCACTTTCAAGTCCACCTTGATGCCCTTCCTCAACAGATTTTTGGATGATAGTTGTCCTTTATTACTCTGCCAGTTTGTGAATTGCTCTGCCCTATAGCTCCATTTTTAACTCGTTTTTTGTGAGCTGAACGCAAGTCCAATATTTTAGTTCAGGAAATATACTGCTTCCTGGTGGGTGGCTGAGACTTTGGTTAATTCTTCTTCCTCCCGGGAAATAAGAGTGACATGTGCCCGTCCAAATGCCTATCAGCTACTCTCTCATTGGTTCTCCCTCTTCCCTTTCATCGTCTGCCAAATTGGCAACTTGTGCGAACCAGGAGGTTAAAGGTGCTGTCTCTCGAAGTTGGGAGATTTATACTAAAGCAGTTGGAAAGTCAAACTGGAGCACCAGGAGAGGGACTATTCGTTGAGATTTAGAAAAGTTTCGTATTCACAGTGTGTCCATTCTCTAGGTTTCCCATTCATGTTATAGCTGTAGTAATATTCCCTTCAACCTGGAGAGTTGGTAGCCATGGAATCGGTGCCATGCATTATTGCTTTAAATGGTCTGCATTTGTTCACCCAATCTCACCAATCCTCTCAGTCCCATGTGTCCATCCTTATGCCACCTGAGGCTGTCGTTGTAGATAGGGTCATTCTAAGTTTCATCAGAGACCCTGAAAGAATTGTAAAGAATTTAGCTGTTTTTTTGTTTTGTTTTTGAAATATCGTTTTATACTGGGTTTGAGCTGATTCTCGCTGCCATCTTTATGCCGGTCTAGACACACTTGATTCCCTTACGGAGACATATCAATACATAAGTTTAAAGATTCTTACTAGTCAGATATATTCCTCTGCGGGAAATATGGGTTTTTGAGTCCCTTTCACTGAGGAAGGTGTAGGTCTTGTCTATTCCATAGTTGGTTTTTGGAACGGTACCTGTGCTTATATCAAACTCTGGTTTTATGCATCACCCCACCACTCCTTCCCCCTTAAGCAGGCATAAGTGTGTTTTCTAAATGTGAGACTCTGTTCTCTTTCCTAACTCCGTTAATGTGTAGCCATGTTTACAGGATATTCATAAGTGCTATCTTATGATATGTTTCTTTTTCTGTGTGACTTATTTCACTTAGAATCATGGTACCTGAATCCACTCATTTTGCTGCTACTTGTCCTATGACATTGATTTCATGGCTGAGGGATATTCCATCGTACGTAAGTAGCACAATTTTTTGAAACAATTTTATCCTTCCTGGGATATTTAACGTGTACCCAAGTTGAGGTTCATGTAAGCATTGCAACCCTAAATTTTGGGGTGGCTCTGTCTTATTGATTTTCAGTTTTCCCAAGGTATATTCCCTAGACTGGAAGTGTCCTTGGCTCTGTAGCTCTGTTGTTTACCTGTTTTAGGGTACACAATGCACTCCTCCAGAGAGGAAGTTGGCAGTTTACATCCCGCCAATCAGCATAACAAGGCTCCCTGTTCTGCAGGGCCTGTCTTGAATTTCTGGTTTTTACCCTTTTTGCGAATGCCCATTTGGACAGGTGGGAAGTGCTACTTCTTTGTAGTGCAGATTTGCATTTCCCGCTTGATTGCTTGGCCAAAACGGGCTTATTAGTTTTCTCCTGAATATACACAAGAGAAAACGCATACGCCCTTTTTCGCCAACTGCATCATTGTCGAAGTTGTGCCCCTCTTCCTGTGCTTTAAAGGCGATTCCAAAGTACCTCTTTAAATCTGTTTCCTGCTATTCTCCCTCACGTACAAGTCCGCCTCGTTGCCTTCCCTCAACAGATTTTTGGATGATAGTTGGCTTTTATTACTCTGCCAGTTTGTGAAATGCTCTGCCCCGAAGCTCCATTATTTAACTCGTTTTTTGTGAGCTGAACGCAAGTCCAATATTTTGGTTCAGGACCTATACTGATTCCCGCTGCGTGGCTGAGACTTTGGTTAATTATTTTTCCTCCTGGGAAATAAGAGTGATATGTGCCCGTCCAAATGCTTAACAGCTACTCTCTCATTGGTTCTCCCTCTTCCCTTTCCTCCTTTGCCAAATTGGCAACCGGTGCGAACCAGAAGGTATAAGGTGCTGTGTCTCCAAGTTGGGAGATTGATAGTAAAGCAGTTGGAAAGTCAAACTGGAGCACCAGGAGAGGGACTATTCTTTGAGTTTTAGAAACCTTTCATATTCACAGTGTGTCCATTCTCTAGGTTTCCCATACATGTTATAGCTGTAGTAATATTCCCTTCAACCTGGAGAGTTGGGACCCATGGAACGGGTGCAATGCATTATTGCTTTAAAGTGTCTGCATTTGCTCACCCAATCTCACCAATCCTCTCAGTCCCATGTGTCCAGACTTATGCCACATCCAGCTGTCATTGTAGATAGGGTCATTCCAGGTTTCATCAGAGACCCTGAAGGAATTGTAAAGAATTTCCCTGTTTTTTTTGGTTTGTTTTTGAAATTCCTTTTTATAGTCGATTTGAGCTGATTCTCGCTGCCATGATTATGCCAGTCTAGAAACACTTGATTGCCTTCGGAGACACATCAATACATAGGTTTGAAGATTCTTACTAGTCAGATATATTCCTCTGCGGGAAATATGGGTTTTTGATTCCCTTTCACTGAGGAAGGTGTAGGCCTTCTCTATTCCATAGTTGGGTTTTGGAACGGTACCTGTGCTTATATCAAACTCTGGTTTTATGCATCACCCCATCTCTCCTTCCCCCTTAAGCAGGCATAAGAGTGTTTTCTAAATGTGAGACTCTCTTCTCTTTCCTAACTCCGTTCATGTGTAGCCACGTTTACAGGATCTTCATAAGTGCTGTCTTATGATACGTTTCTTTTTCTGTGTGACATATTTCACTTAGAATCATGGTACGTGAATCCACTCATTTTGCTGCTACTGGTCCTATGACATTGATTTCATGGCTGAGGGATATTCCATCGTACGTAAGTACCACAATTTTTTGAAACAATTTTATCCTTCCTGGGATATTTAAGGTGTACCCAAGTTGAGGTTCTTGTAAGCATTGCAGCCCTATATATTGGGGTGGCTCTGTCTTATTGATTTTCAGTTTTCCCAAGGTATATTCCCCAGACTGGAAGTGTCCTTGGCTCTGTAGCTCTGTTGTTTACCTGTTTTAGGGAACACAATGCACTCCTCCAGAGAGGAAGTTGGCAGTTTACATCCCGCCAATCAGCATAACAAGGCTCCCTGTTCTGCAGGGCCTGTCTTGAATTTCTGGTTTTTACCCTTTTTGTGGATGTCCATTTGGACCGGGGGGAAGTGATACTTCTTTGTAGTGCAGATTTGCATTGCCCGCTTGCTTGCTTGGCCATAAAGGGCGTATTCGTTTTCTCCTGAATATACACAAGAGAAAACGCTTACGCCCTTTTTGGCCAAGTGCATCATTGTCGAAGTTGTGCCCCACTTCCTGTGCTTTAAAGGCGATTCCAACGTACCTCTTGAAATCTGATTCCTGCTATTCTCCCTCATGTACAAGTCCGCCTCGTTGCCTTCCCTCAACAGATTTTTGGATGATAGTTGGCCTTTATTACTCTGTCAGTTTGTGAAATGCTCTGCCCCATAGCTCCATTATTTAACTCGTTTTTTGTGAGCTGAATGCAAGTCCAATATTTTGGTTCAGGACCTATACTGATTCCCGCTGGGTGGCTGAGACTTTGGTTAATTATATTACCTCCCGGGAAATAAGAGTGGCATGTGCCCGTCCAAATGCCTAACAGCTACTGTCTCATTGGTTCTCCCTCTTCCCTTTCATCCTTTGCCAAATTGGCAACCTGTGCGAACCAGAAGGTTTAAGGTGCTGTCTCTCCAAGTTGGGAGATTGATAGTAAAGCAGTTGGAAAGTCAAACTGGAGCACCAGGAGAGGGACTATTCTTAGAGTTTTAGAAACCTTTCATATTCACAGTGTGTCCATTCTCTAGGTTTCCCATACATGTTATAGCTGTAGTAATATTCCCTTCAACCTGGAGAGTTGGGACCCATGGAATGGGTGCCATGCATTATTGCTTTAAAGGGTCTGCATTTGCTCACCCAATCTCACCAATCCTCTCAGTTCCATGTGTCCAGCCTTATGCCACATACACCTGTCGTTGTAGATAGGGTCATTCCAGGTTTCATCAGAGAACCTGAAGGAATTGTAAAGAATTTCCCTGTTATTTTTTGTTTTGTTTATGAAATTCCGTTTTATAGTGGTTTTGAGCTGATTCTCGCTGCCATGATTATGGCAGTCTAGACACACTTGATTGCCTTACGGAGACATATCTGTACATTGGTTTTAATTTCTTACTAGTCAGATACATTCCTCTGCGGGAAATATGGGATTTTGAGTCCCTTTCACTGAGGAAGGTGTAGGTCTTGTCTATTCCATAGTTGGTTTTCGGAACGGTACCTGTGCTTATATCAAACTCTGGTTTTATGCATCACCCCACCTCTCCTTCCCCCTTAAGCAGGCATAAGAGTGTTTTCTAAATATGAGACTCTGTTCTCTTTCCTAACTCCGTTCATGTGTAGCCATGTTTACAGGATCTTCATAAGTGATATCTTATGATACGTTTCTTTTTCTGTGTGACGTATTTCACTTAGAATCATGGTACCTGAATCCACTCATTTTGCTGCTACTTGTCCTATGACATTGATTTCATGGCTGAGGGATATTCCATCGTACGTAATTACCACAATTTTCTGAAACAATTTTATCCTTCCTGGGATATTTAAGGTGTCCCCAAGTTGAGGTTCTTGTAAGCAGTGCAGCCCTAAATTTTGGGGTGGCTGTGTCTTATTGATTTTCAGTTTTCCCAAGGTATATTCCCTAGACTGGAAATGCCCTTGGCTCTGTAGCTCTGTTGTTTACTTGTTAAGGGAACACAATGCACTCCTCCAGAGAGGCAGTTGGCAATTTACATCCCACCCATCAGCATAACAAGGCTCCCTTTTCTCCAGGGCCTCTCTTGCCTTTCTGAATTTTACCCATATTGTGGATGTCCATTTTGGTCAGTGGGAAGTGATACTTCTTTGTAGTGCAGACTTGCTATGCCCACTTGCTTGCTTGGCCAAAAAGAGCGTTTGCGTTTTCTGCTGAATATACTCAGGAGAAAACGCATACGCCCTTTTTGTCCAAGTGCATCATTGTCGAAGTTGTGCCGCTCTTCCTGTGCTTTAAAGGCGATTCCAACGTACCTCTTGAAATCTGTTTCCTACTATTCTGCCTCACTTTCAAGTCGGCCTCAGTGCCTTTCCTCAACAGATTTTTGGATGATAGTTGGCCTTCATTACTCTACCAGTTTGTGAATTGCTCTGCCCCATAGCTCCATTATTTAACTCGTTTTTTGTGAGCTGAATGCAAGTCCAGTATTTTGGTTCAGGACCTATACTGGTTTTTGGTGGGTGGCTGAGACTTTGGTTAATTCTTCTTCCTCCCAGGAAATAAGAGTGACAGGTGCCCGTCCAAATGCCTAACAGCTACTCTCTCATTGGTTCTCCCTCTTCCGTTTCATCATTTGCCAAATCGGCAACCTGAGCGCACCAAGAAGTTAAAGGTGCTGTCTCTCCAAGTTGGGAGATTGATAGTAAATTAGTAGGAAATTCAAACTGGAGCACCAGGAGAGGCACTATTCTTTGAGATTTAGAGACTTTTCGTATTCACAGTGTGTCCATTCTCTAGGTTTCCTGTACATGTTATAGCTGTAGTAATATTCCCTTCATCCTGGAGACAGGGGACCCATGGAATGTGTGTCATGCATTATTGTTTAAAGGGTCTGCATTTGCTCACCCAATCTCACCAATCCTCTCAGTCCCACTTGTCCAGCCTTATGTCACATCCAGCTGTCGTTGAAGATAGGGTCATTCCAGGTTTCAACAGAGACCCTGAAGTAATTGTAAAGAATTTCCCTGTTTTTTTGTTTTGTTTTTGAAATTCCTTTTTATAGTGTGTTTGAGCTGATTCACGCTGCCATACTTATACCAGTCTAGACACACTTGATTCCCTTATGGAGACATATCAATACATAGGTTTTAAGATGCTTACTAGTCAGATATATTCCTCTGCGGGAAATATGGGGTTTTGAGTCCCTTTCACTGAGGAGGGTATAGGTAGGTCTTGTCTATTCCATAGTTGGGTTTGGGAATGGTACCTGTGCTTATATCAAACTCTGGTTTTATGCATCACCCCACCTCTCCTTCCCCCTTAAGCAGGAATAAGAGTGTTTTCTAAATGTGAGACTCTGTTGTCTTTCCTAACTCAGTTCATGTGTAGCCATGTTTACAGGATCTTCATAACTGATATCTTATGATAAGCTTCATTTTCTGTGTGACTTTTTTCACTTAGAATCATCGTACCTGAATCCACTCATTTTGCATCTACTGGTCTTATGACATTGATTTCATGGGTGAGGGATATTCCATCGTACGTAAGTACCACAATTTTTTGAACCATTTTTATATTTCCTGGGATATTTGAGGTGTACCCAAGTTGAGGTTGTTGTAAGCAGTTCAGCCCTAAATTTGGGGTTGGCTCTGTCTTATTGATTTTCAGTTTTCCCAAGTTATATTCCCTAGACTGGAAGTGCCCTTGGCTCTGTAGCTCTGTTGTTTACTTGTTTTAGGGAACACAATGCACTCCTCCAGTGAGACAGTTGGCAATTTACATCCCACCCATCCGCATAACAAGGCTCCCTGTTCTCCACGGCCTGTCTTGCCATTCTGGTTTTTACACATTTTGTGGGTGTCCCTTTTGACCGGTGGGAAGTGATACTTCTTTTTAGTGCAGTTTTGCATTGCCCGCTTGCTTGCTTGGCCAAAAAGGGCGTATGTGTTTTCCCCTGCATATAGTCAGGAGAAAATGCATATGCCATTTTTGTCCAAGTGCATCATTGTTGAAGTTGTGCCCCACTTCCTGTGCTTTACAGGTGATTCCAACGTACCTCTTGAAATCTGTTTCCTGCTATTCTGCCTCGCTTTCAAGTCTGCTTCGTTGCTTTCCCTCAACAGATTTCTGGACGATAGTTGGCCTTTATTACTCTGCAAGTTTGTGAATTGCAGTGCCCTTGAGCTCCATTTTTCAACTCGTTTTTTTGTGAGCTGAACGCATGTGCAAAATTTTGGTTCAGGACCTGTACTCGTTCCCCGTGGTTGGTTGCAACTTTTGTTCATTCTTCTTCCTGCCGGGAAATTAGAGTGACACGTGTCCATCCAAATGCCTAACAGCTACTCTCTCATTGGTTCTCCCTCTTCCCTTTCATCCTCTGCCAAATTGGCAACCTGTGAGAACCAGGAGGTTAAAGGGGCTGTCTCTCCAAGTTGGGAATATGATAGTAAAGCAGTTGGAAAGTCAAACTGGAGCACCAGGAGAGGGACTATTCACTGAGTTTTAGAAACCATTCGTATTCACTGTGTGTCCATTCTCTAGGTTTCCCGTACATGTTATAGATGTAGTAATGTTCCCTTCAACCTGGAGAGTTGGGACCCATGGAATGGGTGCCATGCATTATTGCTTTAAGAGGTCTGCATTTGCTCACCCAATCTCACCAATCCTCTCAGTCCCAAGTGTCCAGCCTTATGCCACATCCAGCTCTCATTGTAGACAGGGTCATTCCTCGTTTCATCAGAGACCCTGAAGGAATTGTAAAGAATGTCCCTGTTTTTTGGTTCTGTTTTTGAAATTCCTTTTTATAGTGGGTTTGAGCTGATTCTCGCTGCCATGTTTTTGCCAGTCTAGACACACTTGATTCCTTACAGAGACATATCAATACATAGGGTTTAAGATTCTTACTAGTCAGATATATTCCTCTGTGGGAAATATATGGTTTTGAGTCCCTTTCACTGAGGAAGGTATAGGTAGGTCTTGTCTATTCCATAGTTGGTTTTTGGAACGGTACCTGTGCTTATATCAAACTCTGGTTTTATGCATCACCCCACCTCTCCTTCCCCCTTTAGGAGGCATGAGAGTGTCTTCTAAATGTGAGACTCTTTTCTCTTTCCTAACTCAGTTCATGTGTAGCAATGTTTACAGGATCTTCATAAGTGATATCTTATGATAAGCTTCTTTTTCTTTGTGACTTATTTCACTTAGAATCATCGTACCTGAATCCACTCATTTTGCTGCTACTGGTCTTACGAAATGGATTTCATGGCTGAGGGATATTCCATCGTATCTAAGTACCACAAATTCTTGAAACATTTTTATATTTCCTGGGATATTTAAGGTGTACCCAAGTTGAGGTTCTTGTAAGCAGAGCAGCCCTAAATTTTGGGGTGGCTCTGTCTTATTGATTTTCAGTTTTCCCAAGGTATATTCCCTAGACTGCAAGTGCCCTTGTCTCTGTAACTCTGTTGTTTACTTGTTTTAGGGAACACAATGCACACCTCCAGAGAGGCAGTTGGCAATTTACATCATGCCCATCAGCATAACAAGGCTCCCTGTTCTCCACGACCTGTCTTGCCTTTCTGGTTTTTACCCATTTTGTCGATGTCCCTTTTGACCGGTGGGAAGTGATACTTCTTTTTAGTGCAGATTTGCATTGCCCACTTGCTTGTTTGGCCAAAAAGGGCATATGCGTTTTCTGCTGAATATATTCAGGAGAAAACGCATACGCCCTTTTTGGCCAAGTGCATCATTGTCGAAGTTGTGCCCCTCTTTCTGTGCTTTAAAGGCGAATCCAACGTACCTCTTGAAATCTGTTTCTGGCTATTCTGTCTCACATTCAAGTCCGCCTCATTGCCTTTCCTCAACAGATTTTTCGAAAATAGTTGTCCTTTATTACTCTGCGTGTTTGTGAATTGCTGTGCCCCAGGGCTCCATTATTTAACTCGTTTTTTGTGAGCTGAACGCAAGTCCAAAATTTTGGTTCAGGACCTATACTGGTACCGGGTGGGTGGCTGAGACTTTGGTTAATACTTCTTCCTCCCGGGAAACAAGAGTGACATGTGCCCGTCCAAATGCCTAAGAGCTACTCTCTCATTGGTTCTCCCTCTTCCATTTCATCCTCTGCCAAATTGGCAACCTGTGTGAAACAGGAGGTTAAAGGGGCTGTCTCTCCAATTTGGGAGATTGATAGTAAAGCAGTTGGAAAGTCAAACCGGAGCACCAGGATAGGGACTATTTGTTGAGTTTTAGAGACCTTTTGTATTCACAGTGTGTCCATTCTCTAGGTTTCCCGTACATGTTATAACTGTAGTAATATTCCCTTCAACCTGGAGAGTTGGGACCCATGGAATGGGTGCCATGCATTGTTGCTTTAAAGCGTCTGCATTTGCTCACCCAATCTCACCAATCCTCTCAGTCCCATGTGTCCAGGCTTATGCCATATCCAGCTGTCGTTGTAGATAGGGTCATTCTAGGTTTCATCAGAGAACCTGAAGGAATTGAAAAGACTTTCCCTGTTCTTTTGTTTTGTTTTTGAAATTCCATTTTATAGTGGGTTTGAGCTGATTCTCACTGCCATGTTTATGCCAGTCTAGACACACTTAATTCCATTACGGGGACATATCAATACATAGGTTTTAATATTCTTACTGGTAATATATATCCCTCTGCATGGAATATGGGGAGTTGAGTCCCTTTCACTGAGGAAGGTGTAGGTCTTGTCTATTCCGTATTTGGTTTTTGGAAAGGTACCTGTACTAATATCAAACTCTGGTTTTATGCATCACACCACCTCTCCTTCCCCCTTAAGCAGGCATAAGCGTGTTTTTTAAATGTGAGTCTCTCTTCTCTTTCCTAACTCAGTTCATGTGTAGCCATGTTTACAGGATCTTCATAACTGATATCGTATGATAAGTTTCTTTTTCTGTGTGACTTTTTTCACTTAGAATTATCGTACCTGAATCCACTCATTTTGCTGCTACTGGCCTTATGACATTGATTTCATGGCTGAGGGATATTCCATCGTATGTAAGTACCACAGTTTCTTGAACCATTTTTGTCTTTCCTGGGATATTTATGGTGTACGCAAGTTGAGGTTTTTGTAAGCAGTGCAGCCCTGAATTTTGGTGTCGATCTGTCTTATTTATTTTCAGTTTTCCCAAGGTATATTCCCTAGACTTGAGGTGCCATTGGCTCTGTAGCTCTGTAGTTTACTTGTTTTAGGGAACACAATGCACACCTCCAGAGAGGCAGTTGGCAATTTACATCCCGCCCATCAGCATAACAAGGCTCCCTGTTCTCCAGGGCCTGTCTTGCCTTTCTGGTTTTTACACTTTTTGCGGATGTCCCTTTTGACCGGTGGGAAGTGATACTTAGTTGTAGTGCTGATTTGCATTGCCCGCTTGCTTGCTTGTCCAAAAAGGGCATATGTGTTTTCTCCTGAATATATTCACGTGAAAACCCATATGCCCTTTATGGCCATTTCCATTATTTTCGAAGTTGTAATGCTTTTCCTGTGTTTAAAGGCGATTCCAATGTACCTCTTGAAATCTGCTTCATGCCATTCTTCCTCATTTTCTCTTCGGCCTCGTGGCTTTCCCTCAACAGATTTTTGGCAGCGAGTAGTCCTTTATAACTCTGCAGGTTAGTGAATTGCTGTGGCCCTGAGCTCCATTTTTCAACTCGCGTTTTTGTGAGCTGACCGCAAATCAAAAGTTTTGCTTCTGGACTTACACTGGTTCTGGGGGGCAGGCTGAGACTTTGGTTAATTCCTCTTTGTGACGGGAAATTAGAGAGACATGTGGCCGTCCAAATGCCTACAGCTACTCTCTCATTGGTTCTCTCTCTTCCCTTATATCCTGTGCACAATTTGCCAACTGTGCGAACCAGGAGGTTATAGGGGCTGACTTTCCAAGTTGGGAGATTGATAGTAAAGCAATTGGTATGTCAAACTGGAGTACAAGTAGAGTTTTAGAAACCTTTCACCATCAGATGGTTTCCATTCTCTAGGTTCCCATACACGTTATAACTGTAGTGATATTCCCTTCTACCTGGAGAGTTGGGAACCATGGAATGGGTGGCAGGCATTATTGCTTTAAAGGGTCTGCATTTTTTCACACAATCTCAACAATCCTCTCAGTCCCAAGTGACCAGCCTTATGCCACATCCAGCTGTCATTGTAGATAGGGTCATTCCAGGTTTCATCAGAACCCCTGAAGGTATTGTGTAATAATTTTACTGTTTTTATGTTTTGTTTTGAAATTCATTTTTATAGTGTGTTTGAGCTGATTCTCACTGCCATGTTTATGTCATTCTAGACACACTTGGTTCCCTTATGGAGACATATCAATACATAGGTTTTAAAATTCTTACTAGTCAGATATATTTCTCTGCGGGGAATAGGGATGTTGAGTTCCGTTCCCTGAGGAAGGAGTAGTGCTTGTCTCTTCTGTTTTTGGATTATGGAACGGTACCTGTGCTAATACCAATCTTATGATTTGTGCATCTCCCCACCTCTCATTCCCCTTAAGCAAGCGTTAGATTGTTTTCTAAATCTGAGACTCTGTTCTCTTCCCTAAATCAGTTCATATGTAGCCATGTTTACATTCCCTTCATAAGTGATATCTTATGTCAGAATGCACCATTGCCGTTCTCATAATAATGCTCCATGTCCCCTGTCATCACAATGCACCATGCCCTGGTTATCACAATGCTCCATGTCCCTTGTCATCACAATTCTCCACGTCCTTGTCATCACAATGCTACATGACACTTCTCATCAAAATGTTACATGCTCTTGTCATCACAATTCTCCATCCACTTGACATTGCAATGCTCCATGCACTTGTCATCACAATGCTCCATGCACATGTCATCACAAAGCTCCATGCCTTTGTCATTACAATGCTCCATGACCCCTGTCATCACAATGCTCCCTGACACCTGTCATCACAATGCTTCATGCCCCATGTCACTACAGTGCTCCATGATGTTCGACATCACAATTACCCAAGGTCATTTCATCACAATGCTCATTGGCCAATATCATCACAATGCTCCATGACCACTGTCATCACAACTCTCCATGACACCTGACAACACAATGATTTGGGACACTTGTCATCACAATATTCCATTCCCTAGTCATCACAATGCTCCATGACACCTGTCATCACAATACTCCATGGACATTTTCAGCCCAATGTTCCATGACCCTTGTCATCACAATACTCCAAGCCATTGTCATCACAATGCTCCATTACCTTTGTCATCAGAATCCTCCATGACACTTGGCATCACAATGCTCCATGCCATTGTCATCACAATGGGCCATTACATATGTCATCACAATTCTCCCTGACAACTGTCTTCACAATATTTCATGACCTGGTCATCACAATGCTCCATGCCCTTGTCATCACAATGCGCCATTCCAACTGTCATCGCAAGAATCCTTGAAACTTATTAGAACAATGCTCCATGCCCTTGTCATCACAATGCTCCATGCCCTTGTTATCACAATGCTCCATGACCCCTGTCATCACAATTCTCCGTGACTCCAGTCATCAAAATGCTTCATGAAATTTGTCATCACAATTGTCCATGTCCTCGTCATCAACAGTCTCTGTGACCTTTTTAACGACAATGCTCCATGAAGTTTTCATCACAATGCTCTTTGACCCTTGACATCACAATGCTCTATGCCTTTCTCAGCATAATGCTCCATGACCTTTGTCATCACAATGCTCCATACGCTTGTTAGCACAATGCTTCATGACACATGTCATCTAAATGCACCATGCACTTGTCATCACAGTGCTCCACAAACTTCTCATCACCATGCTGCATAAAATTTCTCATCAATATGCTCCATGCATTTCTCATCAAAATGCTCTCTCACCACTGATATCCCAATGCTACATAACTATTGGTCACAATACCCCCTCACCCCTGTCATCACAATGTTCCATGACTCCTGTCATCACAATGATACATGCACTTATAATCACAATGTTCGATGACCCCTGCCATCACAATGTTCCATAACACTTGTCATCAAAATGTTCCATGACACTTTTCATTAAATTGCTCCATGACCCTGTCATCAGTATGCTCCTTGCCCTTCTCATCACAATGCACAACGCCCTTGCCATCAAAATGCTCCATGACATTTGTCATCACAAATATCCATGACCTTTGGCATCACAATGCTCCATGTCATTGTTATCACAATGCTCCATGAACGCTCTCATCACATTGCTCCATGCCCTTGTCTTCACAAAGCTCCATGATACATATCTTCAGAATGCTCCATGGCCTTCTCATCACAATGCTCCATGCCCTTGCCATCACAATGCTCCATTTCGCCTGTGAGAACAATGCTCCATGACCCCTGCCATAAAAATGTTCCATGGCCTAGTCATCACAAGGTTCCATAACACATGTCATCACAATGATAAAGTCCACTGTAATAACAATGCTCCATGCACTTGTCATCACAAAGCTCCATGACGCATCTCATCAGAATGTTCCATGGCCTTCTCCTCACAGTGCTCCATGGCCTTATCATCAAAATGCTCCATGATTTGTCATCACAAAGCTCCATGACATTTGGCATCACAATGCTCCATGCACTTCTCATCAAAATGCTCTCTCACCACTGATATCACAATGCTACATCACTATTTGTCACAATACTCCCTCACCCCTGTCATCACAATGTTCCAAGACTCCTGTCATCACAATGCTACAAGCACTTATCATCACAATGTTCGATGACCCCTGACATCACAATGTTCCATAACACGTGTCATCAAAATATTCCAAGACACTTTGCATCAAATTGCTCCATGACCCTGTCATCCGAATGCTCCCTGCCTTTCTCATCACAATGCACAATGCCCTTGCCATCAAAATGCTCCATGTCCTTTGTCATCACAGAGATCCATGACCCTTGGCATCACAATGCTCAATGTCATTGTCATCACAATTCTCCATGAACAATCTCATCACATTGCTCCTTGCCCTTGTCTTCACAAAGCTCCATGACACATGTCATCAGAATGCTCCATGGCCTTCTCATCACAATGCTCCATGCCCTTGCCATCACAATGCTCCATTACCCCTGTCATAACAATGCTCCATGACCCCTGCTATCACGGTGTTCCATGGCCTTGTCATCACAAATCTCCATGACTCTTCTCATCACAATGCTCCAAGAATCCTGTAATCACAATGCTCTATGCCCCTTTTTCATCTCAATGATCCATTAACACTGTCATCACAATGCACCATGCCCATCATCATAATGCTTCATGCTATTGTCATCACAATGAAATCAAAATGCTCCATGACCTCTGTCATAACAATGCTCCAAACCCTTGTGATCACAATATTCCATATCACTTGTCATCAAAATGCCCAATGACGCTCGTCATCACAATTATCCATGGTCTTCTCATCACAATGTTCCATGACCTTTGTCATCACAATGCTCAATACACTTGTCATCAAAACGCTCCCTGACACTTTTTGTCTGTATGCTCTTTGAACCCTGTCATGACAAGGCTCCATGCCTTTTTCATCACAATGATCCATGTCCTTTTCATCACAATGCTCCAATACCCATGTAATCTCAATGCTCCATGCCCTTGTCATCACAAAGCTGAATGACGCATGCCATCAGAATTCTCCTTGGTCTGCTCCTCAGAATGCTCCATGCCCTTATCATCACAATGTTCCAAGACCCCTGTAATCACAATGCTCCATGCCCGTGTCATCAAAACCTCCATGATGCATGTCATCAGAATGCTCCATGGCCTTCTCATCACAATGCTCCATTCCCTAGTGATCACAATGCTCCAAGACCCCTGTAATCACAATGCTCCATGCCACTTTTCATCAGAATGCTCCATGAGACTTATCATCACAAGTCTCCATGGTCTTCACATCACCATGCTCCAGGATCTTGTCATCACCATGCTCCATTCCCTTGTCATCACAATGCTCCATGACACCTGTCATCACAATAATCCATGAACATTTTCAGCCCAATGCTCCACGAGCTACTCATCACAATGCTCCATGGCCAATATCATCACAATGCTCCATGACCACTGACATCACAACACTCCATGACTCCGGAGAACACAATGATCCGGGACTCTTGTCATCACAATGCTCCATTCCCTAGTCATCACAATGCTCCATGACCCCTTTCATCACAACACTCCATGAACATTTTCAGCCCAGTGCTCCAGGACCCTTGTCATCACAATGATCCATACCATTGTCATCCCAATCCTCCATTACAACTGTATTCACAATGCTCCATGACGCTTGTCATCATAGTGCTCCATGACACATGTCATCACAATGCTCCATGCATTTGTCAGCCAAATGCTACATGAGATTGTCATTACAATATTCTATGCGCTTGTCCTCACAATACTCCATTTCCATTGTCATCACAATCCTCCATGAACCTTGGGATCACATTGTTTCTTGCCCTTGTCATCACAATTCTCCCTGCTCCTTGAAATCAAAATGATCCATGACCTCTGTCATCACAATGCTCCAAACCCTTGTGATCACAGTGTTCCATAACACTTGTCATCACAATGCTCCATGATGCCTGTCATCACAATACTCCATGCCCTTTTAATCAAAATGATACATGACCTTTGTCATCACAATTCTCAATACACTTGTCATCACAATGCTCCATGTGCTTGTCATCACAATGCTCCTTAAAATATGTCATCACAATGCTCCATGCACTTCTCATCAAAATGCTCTCTCACCACTGATATCACAATGCTACATCACTATTTATCACAATACTCCATCACTCCTGTCATCACAGTGCTACATGCACTTATCCTCACAATATTCGATGACCCCTGACATCACAATGTTCCATAACAACTGTCATCAAAATGTTCCATGACACTTTTCATCAAATTGCTCCATGAACCGGTCATCAGAATGCTCCCTGCCTTTCTCATCACAATGCACAACGCCCTTGCCATCAAAATGCTCCATGACCTTTGTCCTCACAAAAATCCATGACCCTTGGCATCACAATGCTCCATGCTCCTTGAAATCAAAATGATCCATGACCTTCGGCATAAAAATACTCGAAAACCTTGTGATCACAGTATTCCATAACACTTGTCATCACAATGCCCCATGATGCTCGTCATCACAGTTATCCATGGTCTTCTCATCACAATGCTCCATGACCTTCGTCATCACAATGCTCAATACACTTGTCATCAAAATGCTCCCTGACACTTGTTGTCTGTATGCTCCTTGAACCCTTTCATGACAAGTCTCCATGCTTTTTTCATCACAATGATCCATGCCATTTTCATCACAATGCTCCAAGTCCCATATAATAACAATGCTCCATGCCCTTGTCATCACAAAGCTCAATGACGCATGCCATCAGAATGCTCCTTGGTCTCCTCCTCACAATGCTCAATGCCCTTGTCATCACAATGTTCCAAGACCCCTGTAATCAAAATGTTCCATGCCCCTTTACATCAGTATGCTCCATGAGACTTGTCATCAAAAGGCTCCATGGTTTTGTCATCACAATGTTCCAGGACCTTGTCATCACAATGCTTCACGACCTTGTCATGAAAATTTTCAATGGCCCTTGTCATCATAATGCTCCAAGCCCTAACCATCACAATGCTCCATTATATTTGTCATCACAATCCTCCATTACGTTTGGCATCACAATGCTCCATGCCATTGTCATCGCAATGGACCATGACATATGTCATCACAATGCTCCCTGACACCTGTCTTCACAATACTCCATGACCTTCTCATCACAATGCTCCATTCCCTTGTCATCACAATGCACCATGCCCACTGACATCACAATAAACTATGAAACTTGTCAGACCAATGCTCCATGCAGCTGTCAACACAAGGCTCCATGCCCTTGTCATCACAATGTTCCATGACACCTGTCATCACAATGCTCCGTGACGCCAGTCATCTCAATGTTTCATAACGTTTGTCATCACAATGGTCCATGCCCGCGTCATCACAAGTCTCTGTGACGTTTGTAACCACAATGCTCCATGAACTTTTCATCACAATTATCTGTGACCCTTGTCATCACAGTGCTCCATGTCTTTGTCAAAACAATGCTGCATGAACACTGTCATCACAATGT
This sequence comes from Mesoplodon mirus, assembly GCF_964341445.2. Taxonomy (NCBI): domain Eukaryota; kingdom Metazoa; phylum Chordata; class Mammalia; order Artiodactyla; family Ziphiidae; genus Mesoplodon; species Mesoplodon mirus. The sequence continues at coordinate 744,531 of NW_028295613.1, read as the reverse complement.
GCCACACGCATTTCATCACAACGGTCCACAACCTTGTCATTGCAATGGTCCATAAAACTTGTAATCAAAATGCTCCAAGGACTTCTCATCAAAATGCTCTCTCACCAGAGATATCACAATGTTCCATCCCTAGTCATCACAATACTCCCTCACCCCTGTAATCACAATGTTCCATGACCCTGTCATCACACTGGTACATCCCATTATCATCACAATGTTGCATGACCCCTGACATCACAATGTTCCATAACCCCTGTCATCACAATGCTCCATGAACCTTTTCATCCCAAAGCTCCATGACCCCTGGCATCACAATGTTCTATAACCCCTGCTATCAAAATGTTCCAGCACACTATTTATCAAAATGCTGCAGGAACCGGTCATCAAAATGCTCCCTGCCTTTCTCATCACAATGCACCACACCCATATCATCAAAATGCTCCATGAGTTGTCATCACAAATCTCCATGACCCTTGGCATCCCAATGCTCCATGTCATTGTCATCACAATGCTCCATGAACCCTCTCATCATATTGCTCCATTCCCTTGTCATCACAAAGCTCCATGACACTTGTCATCACAATGATCAATGCCCTTCTCATCACAATGCTCCAAGCCCCTGTCACTGCAATCCTGCATGACCCATATATCACAGTGTTCCGCGCCCTAATCATCACAATGCTCCATGCCCATTCTCATCACAATAATCCATGAAACATTTCAGACCAATGTTCCATGCCCTTCTCATCAAAATGCTCCATTACACCTGTGATAACAATGTTCCAACACCCCTGCCATCACAATTTTCCACGGCCTAGTCATCACAAGGTTCCATGACATTTGTCATCACAATGCTCAAGACCCCTGAAATCACCATGCTCCATGCCCTTGTCATCACAAAACTCCATGACGCATGTCATCAGAATGTTCCATGGCCTTCTCATCACAATGCTCCCTGCCCTTGTCATTACAATGCTCCAAGACCCTTGTAATCACAATGCTCCATGCCCCTTTTCATCTCAATGCTCCATGAACCCTGTCATCACAATGCACCATGCCCATCATCATAATGCTTCACGCTATTGTCATCACAAAGAAATCAATATTCTCCATGACCTTTGTCATCATAATGCTCTAAACCCTTGTGATCACAATGTTCCATAAAACTTATCATCAAAACACCCCATGACGCTCATCATCACAATTATCTATGGTCTTCTCATCACAATGCTCCATGACTTTTGTCATCACAATGCTCAATACAATTGTCACCACTATGCTCCCTGACACTTGACGTCAGTATGCTCCTTGAACCCTGTCATGACGAGGCTCCATGCCATTTTCATCACAATGATCCATGCCCATTTCATCACAATGCTCAAAGATCCATGGAATCACAATGCTCCATGCCCTTGTCATCACAAATCTCCAAGATGCATGTCATCAGAATCCTCCATGGCCTTCTCATTACAATGCTCCATGCCCTATTCATCACAATGATCCATGACCCCTGTCATCACAACACTCCATGAACATTTTCAGCCCAGTGGTCCATGACCCTTGTCATCAAAATGATCCATGCCCTTGTCATCCCAATACTCCATGACCCCTGTATTCACAATGTTTTGTGACGCTTGTCATCACAGTGCTCCATGACACATGTCATCACAATGCTCCATGCCTTTTTCAGCAAAATGCTACATGACCTTGTCATTACAATGATCTGTGCGCTTGTCATCACAATACTCCATTTCCATTGTCATCACAATCCTCCATGAACCTTGGGATCACATTGCTTCATGCCCTTGTCATCACAATGCTCCATGCTCCTTGAAATCAAAATGATCCATGACCTCTGTCATCACAGTGCTCCAAACCCTTGTGATCACAATGTTCCATAAAACTTGTCATCACAATGCTCCATGATGCCTGTCATCACAATATTCCATGCCCTTTTCATCATAATGCTCCATGAGCTTTGTCATCACAATTCTAAATATACATGTCATCACAATGCTCCCTGACATTTGTCATCAGAATGCTCCTTGAAACCTGTCACGAAAAGGCTCCATGCCTTTTTCATCACAATGCCCCATGCCGTTTTCATCACAGTGCTCCATGCCATTGTCATCAAAATACCCCACAAGCTTGTCATCAGAATGCTCCATGACCCTTGTCATCAAAATTCTCCATGCACTTGTCAGCACAATGCTCCCTGACCCTTGTCATCACAATGCTCCAAGCCATTGTCATCACAATGCTCCATTACCTTTGTCATCAGAATCCTCCATGACACTTGGCATCACAATGCTCCATGCCATTGGAATCAAAATGGGCCATTACATATATCATCACAATGCTCCCTGACACCTGTCTTCACAATACTGCATGACCTGGTCCTCACAATGCTCCATGCCCTTGTCATCACAATTTGCCATTCCAAATGTCATCCCAATAATCCATGAAACATATTAGACGAATGTTCCATGCCTTTGTCATCACAATGCTCCATGCCCTTGTTATCACAGTGTTCCATGACCCCTGTCATCACAATGCTCCGTGACTCCAGTCATCACAATGCTTCATGACCTTTGTCATCACAATGGCCCATGCCCTCGTCATCAACAGTCTCTGTGACCTTTTTAACCACAATGCTCAATGAAATTTTCATCACAATGCTCTCAGACCCTTGTCATCACAATGCTCTATGCCTTTCTCAGCACAATGCTCCATGACCCTTGTCATTACTATGCTACATGTGCTTGTCAGCACAATTCTCCATGACACATGTCATCACAATGCACCATGAGCCTGTCATCACAGTGCTCCACAATCTTGTCATCACAATGCTCCAAATATTTGTCATCACAATGCTCCATGCACTTCTCATCAAAATGCTCTCTCACCATGATATCACAATGCTACATCAGTATTTGTCACAATACTCCCTCACCCCTGTCATCACAATGTTCCATGACTCCTGTCATCAAAATGTTCCATGACAATTTTCATCCAATTGCTCCATGACCGTGTCATCACAATGCTCCCTGCCCTTCTCATCACAATGCACAATGCCCTTGCCATCAAAATGCTCCATGACCTTTGTCATCATAAAGTTCCATGACCCTTGGCATCACAGTGCTACATGTCCTTGTCATCACATTGCTCCATGCCCTGTCTTCACATAGCTCCTTGACACAAGTCATCAGAATGCTCCATGGCCTTCTCATCAAAATGATCCATGCCCTTGCCATCACAGTGCTCCATTACCCCTGTCATAATAATGCTGCATGACCCCTGCCACCACGATGTTCCATGGCCTTTTCATCAAACTGTTCCATGACCCTTCTCATCACAATGCTCCATGAACACTCTAATCACAATGCTCTATGCCCCTTTTCATCTCAATGATCCATGAACCCTGTTATCAAAATGCCCCATGCCCATCATCATCATGCTTCATGCTATTGTCATCACAATGAAATCAAAATGCTCCATGAGCTCTGTCATAGCAATGCTCCAAACCCTTGTGATCACAATATTCCATAACACTTGTCATCACAATGCCCCATGACGCTCGTCATCACAATTATCCATGGTCTTCTCGTCACAATGCTCCATGCCCTTGTCATCACAAAGCTACATGACACATGCCATCAGAATGTTCCATGTCCTTCTCATCAAAATGCTCCATGTCCTTGTCATCACAGTGCTCCAAGACCCCTGTAATCACAATGCTCCATGCCCCTTTTCTTCTCAATGCTCCATGAACCCTGTCATCACAATGCACCATGCCCATCATCATAAAGCTTCCGGCTATTGTCAGCACAATGAAATCAAAATTATCCATGAACTCTGTCATCACAATGCTCCATGACCCCTGTCATCACAATATTCCATGAACATTTTCAGCCCAATGCTCCATGACACTTGTCATCACAATGATCCATGCCCTTGCCATCCCAATGCTCCATGACCCCTCTAATCACAATGATCCGTGATGCTTCTCATCACACTGCTCTATGACCCTTATCATCACAATGCTCCATGCCTGTGTCAGCAATATGCTACATGACCTTGTCATCAAAGTGCTCCATTTGCTTGCCATCACAATACTCCCTTACCATTGTCATCACAATCCTCCATGAACCTTGGGATCACATTGCTTCATGCCCTTGTCATCCCAATGCTCCATGCTCCTTGAAAACAAAATGATCCATGACTTCTATCATCACATTGCTCCAAACCCTTGTGATCACAATGTTCCATAACACTTGTCATCACAACGCTCCATGATGCCTGTCATCACAATACTCCATGTCCTTTTCGTCAAAATGCTCCATGATCTTTTTCATCACAATTCTCAAAACACTTGTCATCACATTGTTCCCTGACACTTGTCGTCAGAATGCTCCTTGAAACCTGTCATGAAATGGCTTCATGCCTTTTTCATCACAATGCTCTGCCCTTTTCATCACAATGCTCCATGCCATTGTCATCACAGTACTCCACAAGCTTGTCATCAGAATGCTCCATGACACTTGTCATCACAATGCTCCATGGCCACTGTCATCACAATGATCCATACCCTTGTCATTACTGTGCTCCATGACGCTCGTTATCACAATTATCCATGGTCTTCTCATCACAATGCTCCACGCCCTTGTCAACAAAATGCTCCATGACCCTTGTCATCACAATGATCCATGGCCACTGTCATCACAATGCTCCATTCCCCTTGTCATTACAGTGCTCCATGACACTCGTCATCACAATGATCCACGGTCTTGCCATCACAATGCTCCATTCCCTTGTCATCACAATGCTCCAAGCCCTGGTCATCACAATGCTCCATGTCCCCTGTCATCACAATTCTCTTCGTTCTTGGCATCACTATGCTCCATGACAGTTCTCATCACCGTGTTACATGATTTGTCATCACAATTCTCTATGCACTTGTCATCGCAATGCTCCATGAACCCTGTCATAGGAAGCTCCATGTGCTTCTCATCACAATGCATTAAGAACTTGTCATCAAAATTCTCAATGGCCATTGTCATCACAATGCTCCATGCCCTTGTCATCACAATGCTCCAAGCCCTTGTCATCAAAATGCTCCATTACATTTGTCATCACAATCCTCCATGACACTTGGCATCACAATGTTCCATTCCATTGTCATCGCAATGGACCATGACATATGTCATCACAATGCTCCCTGAGACCTGTCTTCAAAATACTCCATGAACTTCTCATCACAATGCTGCATGCCTTGTCATCACATTGCACCATGCCCACTGTCATCACAATAATCCATGAAACATGTCAGGCCAATGCTCCATGCCCCTGTCATCACAATGATCATTGCCTTTTCATCACAATGCTCTATGAACATTGTCATCACAATGCTCCATGACTCCAGTCATCACAATGCTTCATGACCTTTGTCATCACAATGGTCCATGCCCTCGTCATCACAAGGCTCTGTGACCTTTGTCACCAAAATGCTCCATGAAATTTTCATCACAATGCTCGTTGACCTTTCTCATCACAATGCTCCATGCCTTTGTCAGCACAGGGCTCCATGACCCATGTCATCACAATGCGCCATGTGCTTGTCATAACAATGCTCCACAACCTTGTCATCACAATGCTCCATAAAACTTGTCATCACAATGCTCCATGCACTTCTTATCAAAATGCTCTCTCACGAATGATATCAAAATGTTCCCTCACTAGTCATCACAATACACCCACTCCCCTGTCATCACAATGGTCCACAACACCGTCATGAAAATGTTCCATGACTCCTGACATCACAATGTTCCATAACCCCTGTCATCAAAATGTTCCATGACACTTTTCATCAAATTGCTCCATGACCCTGTCATCACAATGCTCCCTGCCCTTCACAAGAGAATTCACCACACCCTTGTCATCAAAATGCTCCATGACCTTTGTCATTACAAAACTCCATGACCCTTGGCATCACAATGCTCCACGCCATTGTCATCACAATGCTCCAAAAACCTCTCATCACATCGTTCCAAGCCCTTGTCATCACAGTATCCATGATGCTTTTCATCCCAATGCTCGATGCCATTCTTCTCACAATGCTCCATGCGCTTGTCATTACAATCCTCCATGAACTATGTATCACAGTGTTCTGTGCCCTTGTTATCACAATGCTCCTTGCCCCCTCTCATCACAATAATCAATGAAACATCTCAGACCAATGTTCCATGCCCTTTTCATCACAATGATCCAAGACTCCTCTAATCATAATGCTACATGCCCCTTTTCATCTCAATGCTCCATGAACGCTGTCATCACAGTGCACCAATGCGCATAATCAAAATGCTTCATGCTATTGTCATCACAATGAAATCAAAATGCTCTATGACCTCTGTCATCACAATGCTCCAAATCCTTGTGATCACAATATTCCATAACACTTATCATCACAGCTCCCCATAACGCAAGTCATCACAATTATCCATGGTCTTCTAATAACAATGCTCCATGACATTTGTCATCACAATGCTCAATACCCTTGTCATCACAATGGTCCCTGACACTTGTCATCAGTATGCTCCTTGAACCCTGTCATGACAAGGCTCCATGCTTTTTTCATCACAATGTCACATGCCCTTTTCCTCACAGTGCTCCAAGACCACTGTAATCACAATGCTCCATGCCCTTGTCATCACAAAGCTCCATGATGCATGTCATCAGAACGCTCCATGACATTCTCATCCCAATGTTCAATGCCCTTGTCATCACAATGCTCCAAGACCCCTGTAATCACAATGCTCCATGAGCCTTTTCATCAGAATGCTCCATGAGACTTGTCATCACATGGCTCCATGGTCTTCTCATTACAGTGCTCCAGTACCTTGTCATCACAATGCTCCTTGACCCCTGTCATCACAATACTCCATGAACGTTTTCAGCCCAATGCTCCATGACGTTCTCATCACAATGCTCCATGACCTCTGTCATAACAATGCTCCATGACCACTGTCATGACAATGCTCCATGAACCCTGACAACACAATGATCCGGGACGCTTGTCATCAAAATGCTCCATGCCCTTGTCATCCCAATGCTCCATGAACCCTTTAATCACAATGCTCCATGACGCTTGTCATCACAGTGCTCCATGAGCCTTGTCATCACCATGCCTTTGTCAGCAAAATGATACATAATCTTGACATCACAATGCTCCATGTGGTTGTCATCACAATCCTCCATGACCCTTGGGATCATATTGCTTTATGCCCTTGTCATCTCTATCTTGCCTTTCTGGTTTTTACAGATTTTCGGATGTCCTTTTTCACCGGTGGGAAGCGACAATTCTTTGTAGTGTGGATTTGCATTGTGCGCTTGCTTGATTGGCCAAAAAGGGCCTATGACTTTTCTCCTGAATATATTCAGGAGAAAAGTCAAACGCTGTTTTTGGCCAAGTGCATCATTCTCGAAGTTGTGATGCCTTTCTGTGCTTTAAAGGCGATTCCAATTTACCTCTTGAAATATGTTTTGTGCAATTCTGCCTCATTTTCAAGTCCGCTTTGTTGCCTTCCCTCAACAGATTTTTGGAAGAGAGTTGTCCTTTATAACTGCAGGTTTTCTATTTGCTTTGCCCCTGAGCTCCAATTTTCAAATCCCATTATTGGGAGCTGACCACAAATCCACAATTTTGCTTCAGGAACTTTACTGGTTCCAGGGGTGGCTATACTGGTTCCCTGTGGGTGGCTGAGGCTTTGGTTAATTCTTCTTCCTAATGGGAATTTAGAGTGACATGTGTCCGTCCAAAGGCCTACATCTACTCTCTGATTGGTTCTCCCTCTTCCCTTTCATCCTCTGCACAATTAGCAAACTGTGCGAACCAGGAGGTTATAGGGGATGACTCTCCTATGTTGGGAGATTGATAGTAAAGTAGTTGGAATGGCAAACTGTAGCACAAGGAGAGGAAAAAGTAGGAGACTTTCAGAAACCTTTCGCCATCACAGGGTGTCCATTCTCTAGGTTTCCCATATATGTTATAACTGTAGTGATATTCCCTTCTACCTGGAAATTTGGGACCCATGGAATGGTGGCATGCATTACTACTTTAAAGGGTCTGCATTTTCTCTCCCAATCTCACCAGTCCTCTCAGTCCCAAGTGTCCAGCCTTATGTCTCATCCAGCTGTCTTTGCAGATAGGGTCATTCTAGGTTTCATCAGAACCCCTGAAGGAATTGTGTAAGAATTTCGCTGTTTTTTGTTTTGTTTTTGAAATTCATTTTTATAATGGGGTTGAGCTGATTTTCACTGACGTGTTTATGCCGGTCTAGACACACTTGATTCCCTTACAGAGGCATATCAATACATAGGTTTTAAGATTCTTACTAATCAGATATATTCCTCTGTGGGGAATAGGGGTTTTGAGTCCCGTTCACTGAGGAAGGTGTAGGTCTTGTCTATTCTGTATTTGGTTTATGGAATGGTACCTGTGCTAATATCAAACTCTGGTTTTAGGCATCACCCCACCTCTCCTTTCCCCTTAAGGAGGCATAAGAGTGTTTTCTAAATGTGAGACGCTGCAATCTTTCCTAATTCAGTTCATGTGTTGTGATGTTGACATTCCCTCTGTAAGTGATAACTTATGATAAGATTCTTTTTCTGTGTGACTAATTTCCCTTAGAATCATCATACCTAAATCCTCTCATTATGCTGCTACTGGCCTTATGACATTGATTTCACGTCTGAGTGATATTCCGTTGTACAAAATTACCACAAGTTCTTTATGCATTTCTCTTTTTCCTGGGATACTTTAGGTGTACCGAAGTTGAGGTTCTTGTATGCAGAGCAGCCCTAAATTTTTGGGTGCCTCTGTCTTGTTGATATTTAGACTTCCCAAGTTATATGTCCATGAGTTGAAGTCCCCTTTGCTCGGGAGCTTTGTATTTTAGATGTTTTAGGAAACAGCATACACTTCTTCAGAGTAGCTCTTGGATATTTATACCCCACCCATCAGCGTGACTAGTCTCCCTGTTTTCCATGGCCTCTCCTGAATTTTTGATTTGTACACATTTTTTGGATGGACTTTCTGAGCAGTGGAAATTGAGACTTCTTTATTGTGCGGATTTTCATTTCCCTCTTGCTTGGTTGGCCAAAAACTCTGTATGTGTTTTTTTCCTGAAGATATTCACGAAAAAAACGCATACACCCTTTTGCCCAACTGCATCATTTTAGAAATTCTGCTGCTTTTCATATGCTTTAAATGTGAGTACAATCTACCTTTTGAAATCTGTTTCCTGCAATTCTGCCTCTCATTCAGAACCTCTTCGTTGCCTTACCTGAATATATTTTTGGACGTTGGTTATCATTTATATCTTTGCAGGTCTTTGAATTGTCTGCTCCTGAGCTCCATTTTGCAACTCGCTTTTTTTGTGAGCTGACCGCCAAACCATTGGATTGATTCCGGCCCTATTCTCGTTCTGGGGAGGCAGGCTGAGCCTTTGGTTAATTCTTCTTCCTAATGGGAAATTAGAGTGACATGTGCCTGTCAAAACTCCTACAGCTAATCTCTCATTGGTTCCTCCTCTTCCCATTTATCCTCTGCAAACATTGCAAACTGTGTGAAACAGGAGGTTAAAGGTGCTGATTCTCCAAGTGGGGAGATTGTTAGTAATGTGGCTGGAATGGCGAACCCCAGCACCAGGAGATCAAAAATGAGGTGCATTTTAGACACCTCTCCTGAGCACACGGTGTACATTCATCTCGGTTTCCCAGGCATGTTTTCACTGTCAGAAGATTCCCTTGAAAGTGCAGATTTGGGACCCGTGGAATGGGTACCAGGCAGTATTACTTTAAAAGGTCTGCATTTCCTCACCCAGCCTCTCTAACATCTCTTAGCGTGCATAGCTTCCAGCCTTATATATCATCCTGCTGTGGGTCTACATGTGTTCAATCCATGTTACATCGTAGCCCTTCAACAAAAGTTGTAAGAATTTTTGTCTGTCTCACTGTTTTTATAAATATATTTAAATTTATTTTTATATTGGTTACAGCTGATTTTCAAAGCTCTGTTTTTTGCTGCTGTACATCCACTTGATTCATGTACTGTGAGACAACAATAAATTCTTTCTCAGATGCTTACGAGTCATATGTATTATTTTCCAGTGACTTGAGTGGACTGAGTGCAGTTTTTTGAGGTACCGTGTAGGCCTTGCCAGTTATTCAATTCGGTACTTGGAATGGTATCTTTGCTAATTTCAACCTCCTGGATAATACCTCACCATTCCCCACCTTTCCCATTTAGCAGCCTTATGTCTATTTTCTACATATTTGACTATGTTTCTGTTTTGTAGTTTATTTCATGTGTAGCCATTTTTGATTCCACCTTTAAGTGACATCTTATGATATGTGTTTTTTTCTTTCTCACATGTGTCACTTAGAATGATCGTATGTAACTCCTCCAGAGTTGTTCCAACTGGCCTTATTTCATTGATTTCTGGATGAGTAATATTCCACTCTACATAAGTACCCCATCTCTTTTATCCATTTTATCCTTCCAGGGACATTTAGGTTATATCCAAGTGGAGGCCCTTTTTAACAGAGAGGTGGTAAACGTTGGGGTGCCTGTTTTCTGTCATTTTTTTGTTTTTCCCAAGGTATACGCCCATGAGTGCAAGTGCCCTATGCTCTGTAGCTCAGTTTTCAGATGTTTTAGCAAACACAATACACTTCTCCAGAGTGGCCGTTGGCAAATTACATTTCCACTATCAGCCTCACAGGGCTCCCTTTTCTCCTCACCCTGTCCTGCATTTCTCGTGTTTACACTTTATGTGGATGACCCTTCTGACTGATGTGAAGTGATACATTTTGTAGTAATGATTTCCAGTGCCCACCTGTTTGGTTGGATAAAAAGTGTGAATGGCCTTTACTTGAATATATTCAGAAAAAAATGCATACGCCCTTTTGGGTCAACTGCATCATTGGCGATGTTCAGCCCCTTTTCTTGTGCTTTAATGGGGAGACCTTTCTACCTCTTCAAATCTGTTTCCTGCCACTCTCCCTTGCTTACAAGTCCTTGTCTGTGACTTACCTCAAGACATTTTTCAACAATAGATATTTTCAACACTGCAGTTTCATGAATTTTAGTGCCCCTGAGTTCCATTTTTCAACTTGTGTTTTTGGAAACTCGACACAAAACAGCAGGATTTCCTCTAGCCCTATTGTATTTCCGTGGGCAATTCTAGCCTTTGATGAATTTGTCTTCCGGATTGGAAATTAGATTGGCATGTGCCTGTCCGAACACCTAAGACTTGTCTCTAAATTTTTCTCATCCTTCCGCTTCATCCTCTGGAAAAATTCCAAACTGTGTGCAACAGGATGTTGACGGTGCTGATATCCCCAAGTGAGGAGATTGTTAGGAAAGATGCTGGAGGGGTGAACCCGAGCACCAGGCGATGAGGAGATGAGGTGACTTTTCCAAACTCTTTCCGATCAAACGTTGTACCATCCTCTAGGTGTGACAGGCATGTTTTAGCTGTAGGAAGGATCCCGTGCATGGAAGGAGAACACCAGGGATTTTTCCAAATCAGTGCCTCCCCGAACCCCAAACTGGGGAATTTTTAAGCTACGGCTACACGTATGTCCATTAAGGGCCTTGGGAAATAGGCAGAGCCCAAACTTTAGATGATTGAAATCTTCAGGTTCAGAAGCGCTCACCATCGGCCTTGCTTAGGTTACATTTTATCTGTCATTGATAGATGATGTCAATAAAAAGATCGATTCTTTTTCAGATTATTTCCCCTTATAGGTTATTGCAAAATATTCAGTGTAGTTCCCTGTGCTATACAGTAGTTCCTTGTTGATGATCTATTTTATACATAGCAGTGTGTATGTGTTAATCCCAAACTGTTAATTTATCCCTTCTCCTACCTTTCCCCTTTGGTAATAATAAATTATAAGATTTTATACTTCTCAGAAATGGGGGAGCTGAAAGAGAGGTATCCTTTTCAATGGAAAAGCATTCAAAACAAGATTGAAGCTTCAGCCAAGAGTATTCGATGTACATCCATGGAAATAAATCACTTCATTTCTCTAATGTTGACCTGACAAATAAGACAGACGTCTTCACTGAACTTGCTTATAGTAAAGTGATGGAAATATCAAAGTTAAGTCTTAGAAAAATCTTATTTTACACGAGCATTATACACTGCTCTATGTTAACTACAGTTTGGCTCACACATCTGATCAATGAAGTTACAAAGTTCTCAATTTCTGTTACTAATTATCCAGAGGGGACCCCAACAGGAGTCCCCGTGCCCAGTGTCATTGGAGCCAACAGATCAAGACTGAGTTTGGTTCAGAAGCAAAGGAAACATTATTTTGAAAACCGAATGGAGAGGTGAGAGTGTGCACTCCCCCATGGGCTGTGGGCTGGGATGCTGAGTAGGGATCCCAGGAGCGTCAGTGGGAGTTAGGGGATGGAGATATCGAGGGCTGGGTTGGCTGCAGCTCAGGCTCTATGCTGTGCAGTCTGCATGGGACTCTGCTAGCTGAGGTGTCGACCCAGCCATTCTGCACTAGGAAGTCGGGTCTGAAGTGCCGGGTGTGGGACCTCTGCATGCGGAACCCTAGGAGCATGTGAAATTAGACAAAGCACAAAGGAAAAACAGGTTAGACTTTATTTTATTGCCCAGATTCTCTTTTTATCTCCCAGGAATTTTTAATGAACGTTGCCAGAGAGGAACCCCTCCTCTGCTTTTTGTTCGGTTCCTCATTCTTGGGGTGTTGAGGGTGCAGACCCCTCTTTTGTAACTGCTTCATGCTGTGGTGGCAGACCTGATACCTGGGGGGAGGGGCAAAAGTCTCCCCACCAGCCTCCAGGTGAGGTTGATTTTCCCAAAGCCTCCTGCCTCACTTCTTGTCCGCCTGAGCACCAGCATTGGAAGTGTTATAGATTCTAATCACCTTTAAGGGTCCAGGAAAGTGATGCGCAGAGATGCTGTGGTGGCAGATTTCACCACACCCCACATTTGTTCGGTGACATTAGGCTGACGTTTTTTGCCAGCCTAGATGCTCTGACCAGTAGTCTGTGCTTTCTTTAATCAGGTCCCTGAATTAATGTACAAACAGCACCATGTGTCAGAACCCTGCCCACGCAACTCCCAGACAGTCCAGGGTCAGTGGTGATCCAGGACCATGACGTCCACTGAGTCAACGGCCTTTAGAAGTAGCCAGCATTCCAGCTGGTCATATTGGCCACCATCACCGCGGTGTCTGTAGGGTTTTCTATGGTGAAAGCGTGATATACGTTTCCCCCGCCAAGCTTATTAGCTCCCCTCTGGGTGCAGTTAGTCCTGCAAGCAGTAGTCTGCTCTTTCGGGGCACAGTCTTGTTATTTTCTGAGAGAAACTGCAGGTCAAGTGATGGTCACATGAGTCATCTTGGGGGCCTGTTGCCCCCATTTGTCTCTCTGGAGTTTGGAGTTGGAGGGCCTCCTCACTCGAGGTCAGTGTGTCCACAGAGCGACCCCTGCAACTTCAGGACATGATGGGTGCTTAGGATCACCACGTGGGTTCCTATTCCCTTAGGAGGGAGCTGGCCTTGTGGGCTGCTGATTTCCAGCTTTTTAGATACCCCAGTATCCTGGCCTGATGAGTCGGTGGGCAAAGCCCTTGTTGACCATAGTTTATCATACCTGAAGGGCATTCTTGTGTTGCTCCATTTCAAGTGGTCCCAGTTTTTGCACTAATTCTCCAAGGGTGATTAACCTTTGACTGGGTATGTAAAGGTCAAAGGGTTTAGCTAAATTAGTGAGTTCCTGGGCAAGGATCTGAATTGACTGATCTTTCCATTCTTGAAAGGCTACTTCTGGATTCTATTCAAAAGGATCATCATCTTTTCGTGTCAGTGTTTCATGGAGAGGCCCAGCTATTAGACTGTAGTTAGGGATCCAGATGCAGAAAACCTTGGCCTCCCCAGGAACCCCTAAGCTGTCTTCTAGTTTTAGAAGAGGTAAGGCTGCAAATGGCTTCTTCCCTATCCTGGGATGCGTTTCTCTGAATATCTGTGAGAATGAAGCCCAGGCATGTCACCTGAGCCTGTGATATTTGAGCCTTTTTCTTGGACACCTTCTATCCTTTCTTGGCTAGGTAGTTCAGAGGCGTCTTTAGTAGGCCTGGCGATCAGAATGTCATCTGCATATTGAAGGAGGGTTCCCTTTTACAGAGGTAGAACGTTTAGATCTTTAGAGGACATTTCCCCAATGATGGTGTGGGGATTTTTGTACCGTTGGGGCAGGACGGCCCAGCATTATTGGTTTTGTTGCATGTTGTGTCCTGCCACTCACAAGCCAAAAATTCTTGTGACTCTGAGATGAATGGAATACAGAAGAAGGCATCATTGAAGTCTAATACATAATGCCATGGCCTGGTGGATGGTAGAATGAGCAGCACGGTGTAGGAAATAGGATCTACTGAATGTAGATCCTCGGTGGCTTCACTGACTGTCCTGATATCCTTTACCAGGTCTCCAGCAGCCCATGGGGCTCTCGTGGTCAGGCCAATCCCAGGATATGGAGCTCACCTGGGCTGCATCCCGCACCCCACAGCCCACGGGGCTCTCGTGTTCAAGTCCCTCCCAGGGTATGGAGATCACCTGTGCAGCTACCCAGCAGCCCATGGGGCTCTCATAGTCAGGCCCCTACCAGGATACGGAGCTCCCCTGGGCAGGTACCCCAGCAGGGCTGGACACCCAGGAACAGTGCACATAGCCCACCTTGCAGAGAACCCCCAGCTCACCTGTCGCTCACAGCTGACACAGAACACCTCAGAGCAGGACTTGAACTAACAAACAGCAGCTCTGACAGGTCTGTGACCCTGGCTATCACTCTGTGCAGCCTCTCTCTGCCTGGTCTTCCAGACACTTCCACTGCAGCCAGGGCACCAGGCCTCTGTCTCCACCCACCATCACTCCTCTCCCTGACTCCTGGGTTCCTCTCATTAGGATACGGTCTTATTGAAGTTGTTTTCCACACATGGACCAGATAAAATGATAAGAAAACAAGCGGCAGCTGCAGCCCCTTGTCTAGCCTGACTCTCAAGGCCCACACCTGTTCCTTGGGACTGACCCGTTTAGCAAGGTTCATTTTCTGCAACTGTGAGCCCCTGAGGGGTGAGGATTGGCTGATTTGGGCAGCCTGACACTGCCTGCCAGCCCCCCCCACAGGTGTGCCTGGGTTGAGGTCAATATAAACACCTCTCCAGTCAGCAAGAGCCCCTGTAGCTGTGCCTGACGCCATATTCTCTGCCCCGTCAGCAGTTTCGGGGCTGGGGTGGTGGAAGGGAGTGACGGGCCGTGGTTTTGTGGGTGGCCCAGTGTGAGTGGGGCTCTGCTGGACTTTCTGCAGGAGTTGCCAGGCTGCCACATGCTAAAGAAGAGGATGTGTCACACATACCTGCCACTGGAATTTCTCCCCAGTCAGAGGTGAGGAAGTAAAAAAGCAGGGGGGCTGTGGCAGGAGGGTTGTCTCAGGCAGGGAAATGAAAAGCTTCCAGAAGAGCATCTGGGGCCAGGACCATCCTGGCTGGCCTGCAGGCACCAAGTCGGCCTGCGTGCTCTCGCTAGTGTGGCTCCACAGCCCTTCCTCTAGGCTTGCAAGTGCTTGTACATATTCAGGGGTTTTACCTGGAAATGGTGGGAAGAGTTCAGCTGCAGCAGGACTGGGGCTCAGCTCACATTTACTCACAGACGCCTCGACACAGTCCCCCAGCTTTGCAATGAGGATGCTCCTTGTGGGGGAGAGCGCTGCTGACAGCATGGGAGACGATTTCCCACCTCTGACCAACTTAAGAAATTTTTACCACTGGAGCAAGTGCCCTGATACGATTTTCCTCTGTATAACTGGTGAGTTCTGTTTTTTTTCTTTCTTTTTTTTCTTTTTGGTTCAAGTTAGATTTTATTTATTCCTCTTTTTTTTTTTAATTTGGAGATATAAACATGGAAATAATGCATTAATATAAAGACGTCTATGTGAAGGGAAAAACTTTTTTTCTGTTTTATTTTATTAAATGTTATTTATTTATTTTTAATTTTTTTAAATTTATTTCTTTTATACAGCAGGTTCTTATTGGATATGTATTTTATACATATAAGTGTGCACATGTGAATCCCAGTCTCCCAATTCATCCCACCACCACCCTCACATGGTGTTCCCTCCTTGGTGTCCATATGTTTGTTCTCTACATCTGTCTCTATCTCTGCCCTGCAAACTGGTTCATCTGTACAATTTTTCCAGGTTCCACATATATGCATTAATATACAATATTTGTTTTTCTCTTTCTGACTTACTTCACTCTGTATGACACTCTGTAGATCCATCGAGGTCTCTACAAATGACCCAATTTCATTCCTATGTATGGCTGAGTAATACTCCGTTGTATATATGTACCACGTCTTTATCCATTCGTCTGTCTGTGGGCACTTAGGTTGCTTTCATTACCTGGCTATTGTAAATAGTGCTGCAGTGAACATTGTGGTGAATGTGTCTTTTTGATTTATGGTTTTCTCTGGGTATATGCCCAGTAGTGGGATTGCTGGATTATATGGTAATTCTATTTTTGTTTTTTAAGGAACCTCCATACTGTTCTCCATAGAGACTGTATCAATTTACATTCCCAACAATAGTGGAAGAAGATTCCTTTTCTCCACACCCTCTCCAGCATTTGTTGTTTGTAGATTTTCTGATGATGCCCATTCTAACAGGTGTGACGTGATACCTCATTGTAGTTTCGATTTCCATTTCTCTAATAATTAGTGATGTTCAACAGATTTTCATGTGCGTACTGGCCATCTCTATGTCTTCTTGGAAGAAATGTCTATTTAGATCTTCCATTTTTGTATTGGGTTGTTTGTTTTATTAATATTGAGCTGCATGAGCTGTTTATATATATTGGAGATTAATCATTTGTCCATTGATTCGTTTGCAAATATTTTCTGCCATTCTGAGGGTTCTCTTTTCGTCTTGTTTGTAGTTTCCTTTGCTTTGCAAAAGCTTTTACGTTTCATTAGTCCCATCTGTTTAGTTTTCTTTTTTATTTCATTACTATAGGAGGTGGATCAACAAAGATCTTGCTGTGATTTACGTCAGAGTATCCTTCGTAACTTTTCCTCTCAGAGTTTTATACTGTCTGGTCTTACATTAAGGTCTCTAATTCATTTTGAATATATTTTTATGTATGGTGTTGGGGAGTGTTCTAATTTCATTCTTTTATACGTAGCTCTCCATATTTCCCAGCACCAATGATTGAAGAGACTGTCTTATCTCCATTGTATAGTCTTGCCTCCTTTGTCATAGATTAGTTGACCATAAGTGTGTAGATTTATCCTTGGGCTTTTTTTTTTTTTTCCTTTAACACGTTTATTGAAGTATAATTGCTTTACAATGGAGTGCTCGTTTCTGCTGTATAACAAAGTGAATCAGCTATACATATACAAATATCACCAGATCCCCTCCCTCTTGCATCTCCCTCCCACACTCCATATCCCACCCCTTTATGTGGTCACAAAGCACCGAGCTGATCTCCCTGTTCTATGTGGCTGCTTCCCAGTAGCTATCGGTGTTACATTTGGTAATATATTTATGTCCATGCCACTCTCTCACTTCGTCCCAGCTTACCCATCCCCCTTCTGGTGTCCTCAAGTCCTTTCTCTATGTCTGTGTCCTTAATCCTGTCCTGCCACTAGGTTCTTCAATATCATTTTTTTTTCTTCATTAGATTCCATATATCTCTGTTAACATACAGTATTTATTTTTCCCTTTCAGACTTACTTCACTGTGTAGGACAGATTCTAAGTCCATCCACCTCAGTACAAATAACTCAGTTTTGCTTCTTTTTATGGTTGAGTAATATTTGATTGTATATATGTGCCAGATCTTCTTTATCCATTCATCTGTCGATGGACACTTAGGTTGATTCCATGTCCTGGCTAATGCAAATAGAGCTGCAATGAACCTTTTTGTACATAACTCTTTTTGAATTATGGTTTTCGCAAGGCAAATGCCCAGTAGTTGGATTGTTGTGTCGTATGGTACTTCTATTGTTAGTTATTTAAAGGAACCTCCGTACTGTTCTCCCTAGTGCTCATATCAATTTACATTCCCACCCACAGTGCAAGTGTGTTCCCTTTTCTGCAATAAAGGCCTCTCCAGCATTTATTGTTTTGTAGATTTTTTTGATGATTGCCACTCTGACTGCTGTGAGGTGATACCTCAGGGTAGTTTTGATTTGCATTTCTCTAATGATTAGTGATGTTCAGCATCCTTTCATGTGTTTCTTGGTAATCTGTATATCTTCTTTGGAGAAATGTCTATTTAGGTCTTCTGCCCGTTTTTGGATTGGGTTGTTTGTTTTTGTGATATTGAGCTACATGAGGTGCTTGTAAAGTTTGGAGATTAATCCTTTGTCAATTGCTTCATTTGAAAATATTTTCTCCCATTCTGAGGGTTGTTTTTTGCATCTTGTTTATGTTTTCCTGTACTGTGTAAATGCTTTTAAGTTTCATTAGGTCCCATTTGTTGATTTCTGTTTTTATTTCCATTTCTCTAGGAGGTGGGTGCAAAAGGATCTTGCTGTGATTTATGTCATAGAGTGTTCTGCCTATGGTTTCCTCTAAGTGTTTTATAGTGTCTGGTCTTATATTTAGATCTCTAATCAATTTAGAGTCTATTTTTGTGTATGGTGTTATGGAGTGTTCTAATTTCATTCTTTTTTGTGTAGGGGTCCAGTTTTTCCAGCACCAATTACTGAAGAGACTGTCTTTTCTCCATTGTATATCCTTAGCTCCTTTGTCATAGATGAGATAGCCATATGTATGTAGGTTTATCTCTGGGCTTTTTGTCCTGTTCCATTGATCTGTGTTTATGCCAATCTACATACACTTGATTCCATTATGGAGACATATAAATACATAGGTTTCAAGGTTATTACCAGTCAGATATATTCCTCTTCAGTGAATAGGGTGTTTTGTGTCCAGTTCATTGAGAAAGGAGTAGGTCTTGTCTGTTAACTATTTGGTATATGGAATGGGATCTGTGCTAATTTCAAACTCTGCTTTTACACATCACCCCACATCACCTTTCCCCTTAAGGAGGCATAAGTGTGTTTTCTAAATGTGTAACTCTGTTCTCTTTTGAAATTCAATTCATGTGTAGCCATGTTTACATTTCCTCTATAAGTGATATAATACAATAAGTTTCTTTTTCTTTGTGGCTCATTTCACTTAGCATCATCGTACCTAAAGCCACTCATTATGCTGCTATTGGCCTTATGACATTGATTTTATGTCTGAGTGACATTCCATTTTATATAAGTACCACAACATCTATATCAATTTTTTTTTCCTTTCCTGGGATATTTAAAGTGTACTGAAGTCGAGGTTCTTGTAAACAGAGCAGCCTTAAATTTTGGGCTGGCTGTGTGTGGTGGATTTTTAGTTTTCCGAAAATACACGCCCATGAGTGGAAGTGTGCTATACTCTGTAGCTCTGTCTTAGAAAACAACATACAGTTGTCCAGAGAGGCTGTTGGCAATTTACATCCTGTCCATCGGCGTAACCAGGCTCCCTTTTCTCCATGGCCTGTCCTGCATTTGTGGCTTTTACACTATTTGTGGATGGCCCTTTTGACTGGAGGTAAGGGACACTTCTCTGTAGTGTGGATTTGCATTGCCTGATGGCTTGCTTAGCCAAAAAGGGCATATGCATTTTTTCCCGAATATATTCAAGATAATACACATAATCCCTTTTCAGCCCAGGGCAACATTGTCGAAATTCTGTCGCATTTCATGTGCTTTAAAGATGACTCCAATCTACTTCTTGAAATCTGTTTCCTTCAATTCTGCCTTGCATTCAAATCTTCTTCACTGCCTTTCCTCAATATATTTCTGGATGATAGTTGCCCTTTATAACTCTGCAAGTTTGTGAATTGCTGTGCCCCTGATTTCCATTTTTCAACTCGCCTCTTTGTGAGCTGGCTGCAATACCGCAGGATGGCTTTAGGCCCTAGTCTGGTTCCGGGGCTTCAGGCTGAGCCTTTGGTTAATTCTTCTTCCTGGTGGGAAACTAGAGTGACATGTGCCCATCCAAACACCTACAGCTAATCTCTCATTTATTCCCCCACTTCCAGTTCATCCTCTGCACAATTTGCAAACTGTGCATAACAGGATGGTAAAGACGCTGACACTCAAAGTGTGGAGATTTTGAGTAATGCAGATGGAATGGCAAAGCCGAGCACGACAAAAGGAAAAATGAGGTACCTTTTAGAAAACTTTCCCAATTACACAGTGTACAATCCAGTGGGTTTCCCATGCATGTTTTAACAGTAGGAAGATTCCCTTAAACCTGAGAGTTGGGACCACTAGAATGGGTAGCACACAGTATTGCTCTAAGTGGTGTTCTTTTGTTCACACAACCTCAGTAATCTTGTCAGCCCCAAGAGTCCAGTCTTATGTCTCATCCAGCTGTGGGTGTAAAGGTGGTCAATCTAGCTTGCATCACAGGCCCTGAACGTAATTTTTAAGACTTTCTATCTGTTTTTGCATTTTGCTTTTGAAATTTATTTTTATAAGTGGGTTTAACTGAATTTCAGTGCTCTGTTCATGCCGTTATACACACACATGATTCCTTTATGGAGACATGAGAATACATATGTTTTAAAATACTTGGAGTCAGACATATTCCTCTGCAATGAATAGGGGGTGTTGAGTCCAGTTCATTGTGCTGGGAGTAGGTGTTGTCTATTACATACATGGTTTATATAACGGTATCTGTGCTAATTTAAAACTGTGGTTTTATGAATCACCCCACCTCGGCTTTCCCATTAAGCAGGCAGAAGATGTTTTCTAAATGTGTGACTCTGTTGTGTTTGTAATTCAGTTCATGTGTAGTCATGTATACATTCCCGCTATGAGTGATCACTTATGATAAGATTAGTTACTCTGTAATCTTTCCTAACTCAGTTCATGTGTAGCCATGTTTACAGGACCTTCATAAGTGATATCTTATGATAAGTTTCTTTTTCTGTGTGACTTATTTCACTTAGAATCATCGTACCTGAATCCACTCTTTTTGCTGCTACTGGCCTTATGACATTGATGTCATGGCTGAGCGATATTCCATCGTACGTAAGTACCACAATATCTTGAACCATTTTTGTCTTTCCTGGGATACTTAAGGTGTACCCAAGTTGAGGTTCTTGTAAGCAGTGCAGCGCTAAATTTTAGGGTGGCTCTGTCTTATTGATTTTCAGTTTTCCCAAGGTATATTCCCTAGACTGGAACTGCCCTTGGCTGTGTAGCTCTGTTGTTTACTTGTTTTAGGGAACACAATGCACTCCTCCAGAGAGGCATTTGGCAACTTACATCCCGCCCATCAGCATAACAAGGCTCCCTGATCTCCAGGGCCTGTCTTGCCTTTCTGGTTTTTACACATTTTGTGGATGTCCCTTTTGACCGGTGGGAAGGGATACTTCTTTGTAGTGCAGATTTGCATTGCTGCTTGCTTGCTTGGCCAAAACTGGCGTATGCATTTTCTCCTGAATATACTCAGGAGAAAACGCATACGCCCTTTTTTGCTAAGTGCATCATTGTCGAAGTTGTGCCCCTCTTCCTGTGCTTGAAAGTTGATTCCAACGTACAACTTGAAATCTGTTTCCTGCTATTCTGCCTCGTTTTAAAGTCCGCCTCTCTGCCTTCCCTCAAAAGATTTTTGGACGATAGTTGTCCTCTGTTTCTCTGCCAGTTTGTAAATTGCTGTGTCCCTGAGCTCCATTTTACAACTCGTTTTTGTGAGCTGACAGCAAATACATAATTATGGTTCAAAACCTATACTGGTTCCCGGCGGGTGGCTGAGACATTGGTTAATTCTACTTACTGCCGGGCAATTAAAGTGACATGTACCTGTCCAAATGCCTAACAGCTACTCTCTCATTGGTTCTCCTACTTCCCTTTCATCCTCTGCCAAATTGGCAACCTGTGCGAACCAGGAGGTGTTACGGGCTATCGCTCCAAGTTGGGAGATTGATAGTAAAGCCGTTGGAAGGTCAAACTGGAGCACAAGGAGAGGGACTATAAGTTGAGTTTTAGAAACTTTTCGTATTCACAGTGTGTCCATTCTCTAGGTTTCCCGTAAATGTTATGGCTGTAGTAATATTCCCTTACACCTGGAGAGTTGGGACACATGGAATGGGTGTCACATATTATTGCTTTAAAGGGTGTGCATTTGCTCACCCAGTTTCACCAAACCTCTCAGTCTCAAGTGTCCAGCTTTATGCCACATCCAGCTCTCGTTGTAGGTAGGGTCATTCCAGGTTTCATCAGAGCCCCTGAAGGAATTGTAAAGATTTTCCCTGTTTTTTTTGTTTTGTATTTGAAATTTCTTTTTTTACTGGGTTTGAGCTGATCCTCACTGCCATGTTTATGCCAGTTTAGACACACTTGATTCCCTTACGGTGACATATCAATACATAGGTTTTTTTTTTAATTTAATTTTATTTTATTTTTTTGCTTTATAACAAATTTAATCAGTTATACATATACATATGTTTCCATATCCCCTCCCTTTTTCGTCTCCCTCCCACCCTCCCTATCCCACCCCTCCAGGCGGTCACAAAGTACCGAGCTGATCTCCCTGTGCTTTTTGTACAGGGTTTCAGCTGATTCGCACTGCCATGTTTTTGCCAGTCTAGACACACTTGATTCCCTTATGGAGACATATCAATACATAGGTTTTAAGAATCTTACTAGTCAGATATATTCCTCTGTGTGAAGTATGGGGTCTTGATAACCTTTCAGTGAGGAAGGTGTAGATCTTGTCTATTCTGTATTTGGTTTCTGGAATGGTGCCTCTACTTATATCAAACTCTGGTTTTATGCAACACCCCACCTCTCCTTCCCCCTTAAGCAGGCGTAAGAGTGTTTTCTAAATGTGAGACTCTGTTCTCTTTCCTAACTCAGTTCATGTGTAGCCATGTTTACAGGATTTTCATAAGTGATATCTTATGATAAGATTCTTTTTCTGTGTGACTTATTTAACTTAGAATCATCATACCTGAATCCATTCATTTTGCTGCTACTGGTCTTATGACATTGATTTCATGGCTGAGGGATATTCCATCATAACGAAAGTACCACAATTTTTTGAACCATTTTTTTCGTTCACGGAATATATAAGGTGTACCCAAGTTGAGGTTCTTGTCAGCAGTGCAGCCCTAAATATTGGGGTGGCTCTGTCTTATTGATTTTCAGTTTTCCCAAGGTATATTCCCTAGACTGGAAGTGCCCTTGGCTCTGTAGCTCTGTTGTTTACTTGTTTTAGGGAACACAATTCACTCCTCCAGAGAGGCAGTTGGCAATTTACATCACGCCCATCAGCATAACAAGGCTCCCTGTTCTCCAGGGCCTGTCTTGACTTTCTGGTTTTTACACATTTTTCCGATGTCCCTTTTGACCCGTGGGAACTGACACTACTTTGTAGTGCAGATTTGCATTGCCCGCTTGCTTGCTTGGCCAAAAAGGGCGTATACGTTTTCTCCTGAATATATTCAGGAGAAACCACATATGCCCTTTTTGGCCAAGTGCATCATTGTCGAAGTTGTGTCACTCTTCCTGTGCTTTAAATGCGATTCGAACGTACCTCTTGAAATCTGTTTCCTGCTATTCTACCTCGCTTTCAAGTCCACCTCGTTGCCTTCCCTCAACAGATTTTTGGATGATAGTTGCCCTTTATTACTCTGCCAGTTTGTGAATTGCTGTGCCCCTGAGCTCCATTTTTTAACTCGTTTTTTTCTGAGCTGAACGCAAGTCCAATATTTTTGTTCAGGACCTGGTACCCGGTGGGTGGCTGAGACTTTGTTCAATTCTTCTTCCTCCCGGGAAATAAGAGTGACATATGCCCGTCCAAATACCTAACAGCTAATCTCTCATTGGTTCTCCCTATTCCCATTCATCCTCTGTGAAATTGGCAACCTGTGTGAAACAGGAGGTTAAAGGTGCTGTCTCTCCAGGTTGAGAGATTGATAGTAAAGCAGTTGGAATTTCAAACCGGAGCGCCAGGACAGGGACTATTCGTTGAGTTTTAGAGACCTTTCGTATTCACAGTGTGTCCATTCTCTAGGTTTCCCGTACATGTTATAGCTGTAGTAATATTCCCTTCAACATGGAGAGTTGGGACCCATGGAATGGGTGCCATGAATTATTGATTTAAAGGTTCTGCATTTGCTCACCCAATCTCAACAATCCTCTCAGTCCCATGTGTCCAGGCTTATGCCACCTCCAGCTGTCGTTGTAGATAGGGTCATTCCAGGTTTCATCAGAGACCCTGAAGAAATTGTAAAGAATTTCGCTATTTTTTTGTTTTGTTTTTGAAAATCCTTTTTATAGTGGGTTTGACCTGATTCTCACTGCCATGTTTATGCCAGTCTAGAAACACTGGTTTCCCTTACGGAGACATATCATACATAGGTTTTATGATTCTTACTAGTCAGATATATTTCTCTGCGGGAAATATGGGGTTTTGAGTCCCTTGCACTGAGGAAGGTGTAGGTCTTGTCTATTCCATAGTTGGTTTATGGAACGGTACCTGTGCTTATATCAAACTCTGGTTTTATGCATCACCCCACCTCTCATTCCCCCTTAAGCAGGCATAAGAGTGTTTTCTAAATGTGAGACTCTGTTCTCTTTCCTAACTCAGTTCATGTGTAGCCATGTTTACAGGATCTTCATAAGTGATATCTTATGATAAGCTTCTTTTTCTGTGTGACTTATTTCACTTAGAATCATCGTACCTGAATCCACTCATTTTGCTGCTTCTGGTCTTATGACATTGACTTCAAGGCTGAGGGATATACCATCGTACGTAAGTACCACAATTTTTTAACCATTTTTATCTTTCCTTGGATATTTAAGGTGTAGCCAAGTTGAGGTTCTTGTAAGCAGTGCAGCCCTAAATTTGGGGGTGGCTCTGTCTTATTGATTTTCAGTTTTGCCAAGGTATATTCCCTAGACTGGATGTGTCCTTGGCTCTGTATGTCTGTTGTTTACTTCTTTTCGGGAACACAATGCACTCCTCCAGAGAAGCAGTTGGCAATTTACATGCCGCCCATCAGCATAACGAGGCTCCCTGTTCTCCAGGGCCTGTCTTGAATTTATGGTTTTTACCCTTTATGTGGATGTCCCTTGTGACAAGTGGGAAGTGATACTTCTTTGTAGTGCAGACGTGCATTGCCCGCTTGCTTGCTTAGCCAAAATGGGCGTATGCGTTTTCTCCTGAATATACTCAGGAGAAAACGCATAAGCCCTTTTTGGCCAAGTGCATCATTGTCGAACTTGTGCCCCTCTTCCTGTGCTTTAAAAGTGATTCCAAAGTACCTCTTAAATCTGTTTCCTGCTATTCTGCCTCGCTTTCAATCCACCTCGCTGCCTTCCCTCAACAGATTTTGGACGATAGTTGCCCTTTATTACTCTGCCAGGTTGTGAATTGCTGTGCCCCATAGCTCCATTTTTTAACTCGTTTTTTCTGAGCTGAACGCAAGTCCAATATATTGGTTCAGGACCTCTACTGTTTCCCGGTGGGTGGCTGAGACTTCGGTCAATTCTTATTCCTCCTGGGAAATAAGAGTGACATATGCCCGTCCAAATACCTAACAGCTACTCTCTCATTGTTTCTCTTTCTTCCCATTCATCCTCTGCGAAATTGGCGACTTGTGCAAAACAGGAGGTTAAAGTGCTGTCTCTCCAGGTTGAGAGACTGATAGTAAAGCAGTTGGAATGTCAAACCGGAGTGCCAGGAGAGGGAATATTCGTTGAATTTTAGAGATCTTTCATATTCACTGTGTGTCCATTCTCTAGGTTTCCCATATATATTATAGCTGAAGTAATATTCCCTTCAACCTGGAGAGTTGGGACCCATGGATTGGTTGCCATGCATTATTGCTTTAAAGGGTCTGCCTTTGCTCACCCAATCTCACCAATCCTCTCAGTTCCATGTGTCCAGCCCTATGCCACATCAAGCTGTCGTTGTGCATAGGGTCATTCGAGGTTTCATCAGAGACCCTGAGGAATTGGAAAGAATTTCCTGTCTTTTTGGTTTGTTTTTGAAATTCCTTTTTATAGTGGGTTTGAGTTGATTCTCTCTGCCATGTTTATGCCAGTCTAGAAACACTTGTTTCCCTTATGGAGACATATCAATACATAGGTTTTAAGATTCTTACTAGTGAGATATATTCCTCTGCTGTAAATATGGGGTTTTGAGTCCCTTTCACTGAGGAAGGTGTAGGTCTTTTCTATTCCATAGTTGGTTTTTGGAACGGTACCTGTGCTTATATCAAACTCTGGTTTTATGCATCACCCCACCTCTCCTTCCCCCTTAAGGAGGCATAAAAGTGTTTTCTAAATGTGAGACTCTGTTCTCTTTCCTAACTCAGTTTATGTGTAGCCATGTTTACAGGATCTTCATAAGTGATATATTATGATAAGTTTCTTTTTCTGTGTGACTTATTTCACTTAGAATTATCGTACCTGAATCCACTCATTTTGCTGCTACTGGTCTTATGACATTGACTTCAAGGCTGAGGGATATTCCATCGTACGTAAGTACCACATTTTTTTGAACCATTTTTATATTTCCTGGGATATTTAGGGTGTAGACAAGTTGAGGTTCTTGTAAGCAGTGCAGCCCTAAATTTGGGGGTGGCTCTGTCTTATTGATTTTCAGTTTTGCCATGGTATATTCCCTAGACTGGAAGTGTCCTTGGCTCTGTAGGTCTGTTGTTTACTTCTTTTAGGGAACACAATGCACTCCTCCAGAGAGGCAGTTGGCAATTTACATCCCGCCCATTCGCATAGCAAGGCTCCCAGTTCTCCAGGGCCTGTCTTGCCTTTCTGTTTTTTAAACATTTTTCATATGTCCCTTTTGACTTGTGGGAAGTGAAACTTCTTTGTAGACCAGATTTGCATTGCACGCTTGCTTGCTTGGCCAAAAAGGGCGTATGCTTTTTCTCTTGAATATATTTAGGACAAAACGCATACGCCCTTTTTGGCCAAGTGCATCATTGTCGAAGTTGTGCCCCTCTTCCTGTGCTTTAAAGGTGATTCCAACGTACCTCTTGAAATGAGTTTCCTGCTATTCTGCCTCCCTTTCAAGTTCGCCTCACTGCCTTCCCTCAACCGATTTTTGTATGATAGTTGCCCTTTATTACTCTGCCTGTTTGTGAATTGCTGTGACCCTGAGCTCCATTTTGTAACTCGTTTTTTGTGAGCTGAACGCAAGTCCAATATTTTGGTTCAGGACCTATACTGGTTCCCGGTGGTTGGCTGAGACTTTGGTTAATTCTTCTTCTTCCGGGGAAATAAGAGTGATATGTGCCCATCCAAATGCCAACAGCTACTGTCTCATTGGTTCTCCCTCTTCCCTTTCATCCTTTGCCAAATTGGCAACCTGTGCGAACCAGGAGGTTAAAGGTGCTGTCTCTCCAAGTTGGGAGTTTGATAGTAAAGCAGTTGGAAAGTCAAATTGGAGCACCAGGAGAGGGACTATTCATTGAGTTTTAGAAACCTTTTGTATTCACAGTGTGTCCATTCTCTAGGTTTCCCATACATGTTATAGCTGTAGTAATATTCCCTTCAACCTGGAGAGTTGGGACCCATGGAATGGGTGCCATGCATTATTGCTTTAAAGTGTCTGCATTTGCTCACTCAATCTCACCAATCCTCTCAGTCCCAAGTGTCCAGCATTTTGCCACATCCAGCTGTCGTTGTAGATAGGGTCATTCCAGGTTTCAACAGAGACCCTGAAGGAATTGTAAAGAATTTCCCTGTTTTTTTGTTTTGTTTTTGAAATTCCTTTTTAGGTTGCGTTTGAGCTGATTCTCACTGCCATGTTTATGCCAGTCTAGACACACTTGATTCCCTTATGGAGACATATCAGTACATAGATTTTAAGTTTCTTACTAGTCGGATATATTCCTCTGTGGGAAATATGGGATTTTGAGTCCCTTTCACTGAGGAAGGTTTAGGTCTTTTCTATTCCATAGTTGGTTTTTGGAACGGTACCTGTGCTTATATGAAACTCTGGTTTTATGCATCACCCCACCTCTCCTTCCCCCTTAAGAAGGCATAAGAGTGTTTTCTAAATGTGAGACTCTGTTCTCTTTCCTAACTCAGTTCATGTGTATCCATGTTTACAGGATCTTCATAAATGATATCTTATGATAAGTTAATTTTTCTGTGTGACTTATTTCACTTAGAATCATCGTACCTGAATCCACTCATTTTGTTGCTACTGGTCTTATGACATTGATTTCATGGCTGAGGGATATTTCATCGTACGTAAGTACCACAATTTTTGAACCATTTTTATATTTCCTGGGATATTTAAGGTGTACCGAAGTTGAGGTTCTTGTAAGCAGTGCAGGCCTAAATTTGGGGTGGCTCTGTCTTATTGATTTTCAGTTTTCCCAAGGTATATTCCCTAGACTCGAAGTGTCCTTGGCTCTGTAGCTCTGTTGTTTACTTGTTTTAGGGAACACAATGCACTCCTCCAGAGAGGCAGTTGGCAATTTACATCCCACCCATCAGCATAACAAGGCTACATGTTCTCCAGGGCCTGCCTTGAATTTCTGGTTTTTACCAGTTTTGTGGATATCCCTTTGGACCGGTGGGAAGTGATACTTCTTTGTAGTGCAGATTTGCATTGTCCGCCTGCTTGCTTGGCCAAAAAGAGTTTATGCGTTTTCTCCTGAATATACTCAGGAGAAAATGCATACTCCCTTTTTGGCCAAGTGCATCATTGTCGAAGTGGTGCCTCACTTCCTGTGCTTTAAAGGCGATTCCAACGTACCTCTTGAAATCCTTTTCCAGCTATTCTGCCTGGCTTTCATGTCCGCCTCGTGGCCTTCCCTCAACAGATTTTTGGACGAGAGTTGTCCTTTATTACTCTGCCAGTTTGTGAATTGCTGTGCCCCTGAGCTCCGTTTTTTAACTGTTTTTTTTCTGAGCTGTACGCAAGTCCAATATTTTGGTTCAGGACATATACTGGTTCCCAGTGGGTGGCTGAGACTTTGGTCAATTCTTCTTCCTCCCGGGAAATAAGAGTGACATATGCCCGTCCAAATGCCTAACAGCTACTCTCTCATTGGTTCTCCCTCTTCCCATTCATCCTCTGCGAAATTGGCAACCTCTGAGAACCAGGAGGTTAAAGGGGCTGTCTCTCCAAGTTGGGAGATTGATAGTAAAGCAGTTGGAAAGTCAAACCGGAGCACCAGGAGAGGGACTATTAGTTGAGTTTTAGAGACCTTTCGTATTCACAGTGTGTCCATTCTCTAGGTTTCCCGTACCTGTAATAGCTGTAGTAATATTCCCTTCCACCTGGAGAGTTGGGACCCATGGAATGGGTGCCTCTCATTATTGCTTTAAGGGTCTGCATTTGCTCACCCAATCTCACCAATCCTCTCAGTCCCAAGTGTCCAGCCTTATGCCACATCCAGCTGTCATTGTAGATAGGGTCATTCCAGGTTTCATCAGAGACCCTGAAGGAATTGAAATAAATTTCCCTGTTTTTTTTGTTTTGTTTTTGAAATTACTTTTTATAGTGGGTTTGAGCTGATTCTCACTGTTATGTTTATGGCAGTCTAGACCTACTTGATTCCTTTACGGAGACATATCAATACATAGGTTTTTAGATTCATACTTTTAAGATATATTACTCTGTGGTGAATATGGGTTGTTGAGTCCCTTTCACTGAGGAAGGGGTAGCTTTTGTCTATTTCGTATTTGGTTTTTGGAACGGTACCTGTACTAATATCAAACACTGATTTTATGCATCACCCCACCTCTCCTTCCCCCTTAAGCAAGCATAAGCGTTTTTTTTTTTAATGTGAGTTTCTCTTTTCTTTCCTAAGTCAGTTCATGTGTAGCCATGTTTACAGGATCTTCATAAGTGATATCTTATGATAAGTTTCTTTTTCTGTGTGACTTATTTCACTTAGAATTATCGTACCTGAATCCACTCATTTTGCTGCTACTGGCCTTATGACATTGATTTCATGGCTGAGGGATATTCCATCATACGTAAGTACCACAATTTCTTGAACCATTTTTGTCTTTCCTGGGATATTTAAGGTGTACCCAAGTTGAGGTTTTTGTAAGCAGTGCAGCCCTGAATTTTGGTGTGGCTCTGTCTTATTTATTTTCAGTTTTCCCAAGGTATATTCCCTAGACTGGAAGTGCCCTTGGCTCTGTAGCTCTGTTGTTTACTTGTTTTAGGGAACACAATGCACTCCTCCAGCGAAGCAGTTGGCAATTTACATCCCGCCCATCAGCATAACACGGCTCCCTGTTCTCCAGGGCCTGTCTTAACTTTCTGGTTTTTACCCATTTTGTGGATATCCCTTTTGACCGGTGGGAAGTGATACTTCTTTGTAGTGCAGATTTGCATTGCCCGCTTGCTTGCTTGTCCAAAAAGGGCATATGCGTTTTCTCCTGCATATATTCACGTGAAAACCCATATGCCCTTTATGGCCATTTCCATAATTTTCGAAGTTGTAATGCTTTTCCTCTGTTTAAAGGCGATTCCAATGTACCTCTTGAAATCTGTTTCATGCCATTCTGCCTCATTTTCCCTTCTGTCTCGTGGCTTTCCCTCAACAGATTTTTCGAAGATAGTAGTCCTTTATAACTCTGCAGGTTAGTGAATTGCTGTGGCCCTGAGCTCCATTTTTCAACTCGCGTTTTTGTGATCTGACCGCAAATCAACTGTTTTGCTTCTGGATTTATACTGGTTCTGGGGGGCAGGCTGAGACTTTGGTTAATTCCTCTTTGTGATGGAAAATTAGAGAGACATGTGGCCGTCCAAATGCCTACAGCTACTCTCTCATTGGTTCTCTCTCTTCCCTTATATCCTCTGCACAATTTGCCAACTGTGCGTACCAGGAGGTTATAGGGCCTGACTTTCCAAGTTGGGAGATTGATAGTAAAGCAGTTGGAATGTCAAACTGGAGCACAAGGAGAGAAAAAAGTAGTAGAGTTTTAGAAACCTTTCACCATCAGATGGTTTCCATTCTCTAGGTTCCCATACACATTATAACTGTAGTGATATTCACTTCTACCTGGAGAGATGGGAACCATGGAATGGGTGGCAGGCATTATTGCTTTAAAGGGTCTGCATTTTTTCACCCAATCTCACCAATCCTCTCAGTCCCAAGTGACCAGCCTTATGCCACATCCAGCTGTCATTGTAGATACGATCATTCCAGGTTTCATCAGAACCCCTGAAGGTATTGTGTAAGAATTTTACTGTTTTTATGTTTTGTTTTGAAATTCATTTTTATAGTGGGTTTGATCTGATTCTTACTGCCATGTTTATGTCGTTCTAGACACACTTGTTTCCCTTACGGAGACATATCAATACATAGGTTTTAAAATTCTTACTAGTCAGATATATTTCTCTGAGGGGAATAGGGATGTTGAGTTCCGTTCACTGAGGAAGGAGTAGGGCTTGTCTCTTCTGTTTTTGGATTATGGAACGGTACATGTGCTAATATCAATCTCATGTTTTGTGCATCTCCCCACCTCTCTTTCCCCTTAAGCAAGCATTAGAGTGTTTTCTAAATCTGAGACTCTGTTCTCTTCCCTAAATCAGTTCATATGTAGCCATGTTTACATTCCCTTCATAAGTGATATCTTATGTCAGAATACACCATGGCCATTCTCATAATAATGCTCAATGACCCCTGTCATCACAATGCACCATGCCCTGGTTATCACAATGCTCCATGTCCCTTGTCATCACAATTCTCAACGTCCTTGTCATCACAATGCTACATGACACTTCTCATCAAAATGTTACATGCTCTTGTAATCACAATTCTCCATCCAGTTGACATTGCAATGCTCCATGCACTTGTCATCACAATGCTCCATGAACATGTCATCACAAAGCTCCATGCACTTGTCATCACAATGCTCCATGACCCCTGTCATCACAATGCTCCCTGACACCTGTCATCACAACGATACATGACCCTTGTCATTACAGTGCTCCATGATGTTCGATATCAAAATTACCCAAGGTCTTCTCATCACAATGCTCCATGGCCAATATCATCACAATGCTCCATGACCACTGTCATCACAACACTCCATGACACCTGACAACACAATGATTCAGGACTCTTGTCATCACAATGTTCCATTCCCTAGTCATCACACTGCCCCATGACACCTGTCATCACAATACTCCATGAACATTTTCAGCCCAATGTTCCATGACCCTTGTCATCACAATGATCCATGTCCTTGTCATCCATATGCTCCATGACCACTGTTTTCACAATGCTCTGTGACGCTTGTCATCACAGTGCTCCATGACACCTGTCATCACAATGCTCCATGCCTTTGTCAGCAAAATGCTACAAGACCTTGTCATTACAATGCTCTATTTGATTCTCATCACAATCCTCCATGAAACTTGGGATCACATTGCTTCATGCCCATGTCATCACAATGCTCCATGCTCCTTGAAGTCAAAATGATCCATGACCTCTGTCATCACAATGCTCCAAACCCTTGTGATCACAATGTTCCATAACACTTGTCATCACAACGCTCCATGATGCCTGTCATCACAATACTCCATGCCCTTTTCATCGCAATGCTCCATGACCTTTGTCATCACAATTCTCAATACACTTGTCATCACAATGCTCCCTGACACTTGCCATCAGAATGTTCCTTGAACCATGTCATGAAAAGGCTCCTTGCCTTTTCATAACAATGCCCCATGCCGTTTTCATCACAGTGCTCCATGCCATTGTCATCAAAATACTCCACAAGCTTGTCATCAGAATGCTCCATGACCCTTGTCATCACAATTCTCCATGCGATTGTCAGCACAATGCTCCTTGACCCTTGTCATCACAATGCTCCAAGCCATTGTCACGACAATGCTCCATTACCTTTGTCATCAGAATCCTCCATGACATTTGGCATCACAATGCTCCATGCCATTGTCATCAGAGCGGTCCACAACATATGTCATCAGAATGCTCCCTGACAACTCTCTTCACAATACTACATGACCTGGTCATCACAATGCTCCATGCCCTTGTCATCACAATGTGCCATTCCAATGGTCATCGCAATAATCCATGAAACATATTAGACCAATGTTCCATGCTCTTGTCATCACAATGCTCCATGCTCTTGTTATCACAATTCGTCATGACCCCGGTCATCACAATGCTCCATGACACTTGTCAGTATGTTCCTTGAACCCTGTCATGAAAAGTCTCCATGCCTTTTTCATCACAATGTTCCATGCCCTTTCCATCACAGTGCTCCAAGACACAAGTAATCACAATGCTCCATGCCCTTGTCATCACAAAACTCAAGGACGCATGCCATCAGAATGCTCCTTGGCCTTCTCCTCACAATGCGCCATGCCCTTGTCATCACAATGTTCCAAGACACCTGTAATCACAATGTTCCATGCCCCTTTTCATCAGTATTCTCCATGAGACTTTTCATCACGAGGCTCCATGGTTTTGTCATCACAATGCTCCAGGACGTTGGCATCACAATGCTTCTCGACCTTGTCATGAAAATTTTCAATGGCCCTTGTCATCATAATGCTCCAAGCCCTAATCATCAAAATGCTCCATTATATTTGTCCTCACATTTCTCCATTACATTTGGCTTCACAATGCTCCATGCCATTGTCATCACTATGGACCATGACATATGTCATCACAGTGGTCCCTGACACCTGTCTTCACAATACTCCTTGACCTTCTCATCACAATGCTCCATGCCCTTGTCATCACAATGCACCATGCCCAATGTCATCACAATAATCCATGAAACTTGTCAGACCAAAGCTCCATGCCCCTGTCAACACAATGCTCCATGCCCTTGTCATCACAATGCTCCATGACCCCTGTCATCACAATGCTCAGTGACTCCAGTCATCACAGTGATTCATAACGTTTGTCATCACAATTGTCCATGCCTGCGTCATCACAAGGCTCTGTGCCTTTTGTAACCACAATGCTCCATGAACTTTTCATCACAATTCTCTCTGACATTTGTCATCACAATGCTCCATGTCTTTGTCAGAACAATGGTATATGACCTTTGTCATCACAATGTGCCACGCGCATTTCATCACAGCCGACCACAAACTTTTCATTGCAATGCTCCATAAACATTGTAATCACAATGGTCCATGCACTTCTCATCAAAATGCTCTCTCACCAGAGATATCACAATGTTCCATCACTAGTCATCACAATACTCCCTCACACCTGGAATCACAATGTTCCATGACCCTGTCATCACAGTGCTACATCCACTTATCTGCACAATGTTCAATGACCACTGACATCACAATGTTCCATAACCCCTGTCAGCAAAATGCTCCATGACCCTTTTCATCCCAAAGATCCAAGACCCCTGACATCACAATGTTTATAAACACTGCTATCAAAATATTCCATTACAATTCTTATCAAATTGCTGCAAGAACCGTTCATCAAAATGGTCCCTGCCCTTCTCATCACAATGCACCATTCCCTTGTCATCAAAATGCTCCATGACTTGTCATCACAAAGCTCCATGTCCCATGGCATCACAATGCTCCATGTCACTGTCATCACAATGCTCCCTGAAACCTCTCATCACATTGCTCCATGTCCTTGTCATCACAAAGCTCCATGACACTTGTCATCACAATGCTCGATGCCCTTCTCATCACAATGCTCCATGCCCTTTTCATTACAATCCTGCAAGACCCATGTATCACAGTGTTCCGTGCCCTTGTCATCACAATGCTCCATGCCCACTCTCATCACAATAATCCATGAAACATTTCAGACCAATGTTCCATACCCTTCTCATCAAAATGCTCCATTACCCCTGTCATAACAATGCACCATGACTCTTGGCATCACAATCTTCCACGGCATAGTCATCACAAGGTTCCATGACACTTGTCATCACAATGCTCAAGACCCCTGAAATCAAAATGCTGCATGCCCTTGTCATCACAAAGCTCCATGACGCATGTCATCAGAAATTTCCATGGCCTTCTCATCACAATGCTCCATTCCCATGTCATCACAATGCTCCATTCCCATGTCATCACAATAATCCAAGACCCTTGTAATCACAGTGCTCCATGACCCTTTTCATCTCAATGCTCTATGAACCCTGTCATCACAATACACCATGCCCATCATCATAATGCTTCAGGCTATTGTCATCACAATGAAATCAGTATTCTCCATGACCTCTCTCATCATAATGCTCCAAACCCTTGTGATCACAATGTTCAATAACACTTATCATCTCAATACCCCATGACACTCATCATCACAATTATCCATGGTCTTCTCATCACAATGCTCCATGATCGTTGTCATTACAATGCTCAATACACTTGTCATCACAATGCTCCCTGACACTTGTCGTCAGTATGCTCCTTGAACGCTGTCATGACAAGGTTCCATGCCTTTTTCATCACAGTGATCCATGCCCTATTCATCACAATGCTCCAAGATCCCTGTAATCACAATGCTCCATGCCCTTGTCATTAAAAAGCTCCATGACGCATATCATCATCATGCTTCATGGAATTCTCATCACAATGCTCCATGCCCTTCTCATCACAATGCTCCAAGACCCCTGTAATCACAATGCTCCATGCCCATTTTCATCAGAATGTTCCATGAGACTTGTCATCACAATGCTTAATGAGCTTGTCAGCACAATGTTCAGTGACACATGTCATCACAATGCACCATGTGCTTGTCATCACAGTGCTCCACAATCTTGTCATCACAATGCTCCTTAAAATTTGTCATCACAATGCTCCCTGCCCTTCTCATCACATTGCACAACGCCCTTGCCATCAAAATGCTCCATGACCATTGTCATCACAAAGATCCATGACCCTTAGCATCACAATGCTCCGTTTCATTGTCATCACAATGCTCCATGAACGCTCTCATCACATTGCTCCATGCCCTTGTCTTCACAAAGCTCCATGACACATGTCATCAGAATGCTCCATGGCCTTCTCATCACAATGCTGCATTCCCTTGCCATCACAAGGCTCAATTACCCCTGTGATAACAATGCTCCATGACCCCTGCCATCACGATGTTCCACGGTCCTGTCATTACCAAGCTCCATGACCCTTCTCATCACAATGATCCAATAACCCTGTAATCACAATCCTCTATGCCTCTTTTCATCTCAATGATCCATGAACCCTGTCATCACAATGCACCATGCCCATCATCATAATGCTTCATGCTATTGTCATCACAATGAAATCAAAATGCTCCATGACCTCTGTCATAACAATGCTCCAAACACTTGTGATCACAATATACCATATCACTTTTCATCACAATGTCCCATGACTCTCGTCATCACAATTATCCATGGTCTTCTCATCACAGTGCTCCATGACCTTTTTTATCACAATGCTCTATACACTTGTCATCAAAATGCTCCCTGACACTTGTTGTCTGTATCCTCCTTGAATCCTCTCATGACAAAGCTCCATGCTTTTTTCATCACAAAGATCCATGTCCTTTTCATCACAATGCTCCAAGACCCATGTAATCTCAATGCTCCATGCCCATGTCATCACAAAGCTCAATGACTCATGCCATCAGAATGCTCTTTGGTCTTCTCCTCACAATGCTCCATGCCCTTGTCCTCACAATGTTCGAAGACTGCTGTAATCACAATGATCCATGCCTTGTCCTCAATAAACTCCATAACGCATGTCATCAGAATGCTCCATGGACTTCTCATCACAATGCTCCATGACCCCTGTCATCACAATAATCCATGAACATTTTCAGCCCAATGCACCACGACCTACACATCACAATGCTCCATGGCCAATATCATCACAATGCTCCATGACCCCTGTCATCAAAACACTCCATGAACATTTTCAGCCCAGTGCTCCAAGACCCTTGTCATCACAATGATCCATGCCCTTGTCATCCCAATGCTCCATGACCCCTGTATTCACAATGCTCCGTGACGCTTGTTATCACAGTGCTCCATGACACATGTCATCACAATGCTCCATGTCTTTGTCAGCAAAATGCTACATGACCTTGTCATTACAATGCTCTATGCGCTTGTCATCACAATACTCCATTACTATTGTCATCACAATCCTCCATGAACCTTGGGATCACTTTTGTTCATGCACTTGTCATCACAATGCTCCATGCTCCTTGAAATCAAAATGATCCATGACCGCTGTCATCACAATACTTCAAACCCTTGTGATCACAATGTTCCATAACACTTGTCATCACAATGCTCCATGATGCCTGTCATCACAATACTCCATGCCCTTTTCATCACAATGCTCCATGACCTTTGTCATCACAATTCTCAATACACTTGTCATCACAATTCTCCCTGACACTTGTCATCAGAATGCTCCTTGAAACCTGTCACGAAAAGGCTCCATGTATTTTTAATCAAAAAGCCGCAGGCAATTATTATCACAATGCTCCATGCAATTGTCATCAAAATACTCCACAAGCTTGTCATCAGAATGCTCCATGACCCTTGTCATCACAATTCTCCATGCACTTGTCAGCACAATGCTCCCTGACCCTTGTCATCACAATGCTCCAAGCCATTGTCATCACAATGCTCCATTACCTTTTTCATCAGAATCCTCCATGACACTTGGCATCACAATGCTCCATGCCATTGTCATCACAATGGGCCATTACATATGTCATCACAATGCTCTCTGACAACTCTCTTCACAATAATGCATGACCTGGTCATCACAATGCTCCATGCCCTTGTCATTACAATGCGCCATTCCCACTTTCATCACAATAATCTCTGAAACTTATTAGAGCAATGCTCCATGCCCTTGTCATCACAATGCTCGATGCCCTTGTTATCACAATGTTCCAAGAACCCTGTAGTCAGAATTCTCCTTGCCCCTTTCATCAGTATGCTCCATGATACTTGTCATCACAAAGCTCCATGGTTTTCTCATCACAATGCTCCAGGACCTTGTCATGACAAAGCTTCACTACCTTGTCATGAAAATTCTCAATGGCCCTTGTCATCATAATGCTCCAAGTCCTAGTCATCACAATGCTCCATTATATTTGTCATCACAATCCTCCATTTCATTTGGAATCACAATGCTCCCTGCCATTGTCATCGCAATGGACCATGACATATGTCATCACAATGCTCTCTGACAACTCTCTTCAAAATACTCCATGACCTTCTCATCACAATGCTCCATGCCCTGGTCATCACAATGCACCATGTCCAATGTCAACACAATAATCTCTGAAAAGTGTCACCACAACGCTCCATGTCCCTGTCATCACAATGCTCCCTGACCCCTCTCTTCTCAATGCTCCGTGACTCCAGTCATCACAATGCTTCATAACGTTTGTCATCACAACGGTCCATGCCAGCATCATCACAAGGCTCTGTGACCTTTCTAACCACAATGTTCCATGAAATTTTCATCACAATGCTCCGTGACCCTTGTCATCACAATGCTCCATGCCTTTGTCAGAACAATGTTCCATGACCCTTGTCATCACAATGTGCCACGCGTTTTTCATCACAATGATCCACAACCTTGTCATCGCTATGCTCCATAAAACTTGTATTCGCAATGCTCCACACACTTCTCATCCAAATGCTCTCTCACCTGAGATATCACAATGTTCCATCACTAGTCTTCACAATCCTCCCTCAACCCTGTAATCAAAATGTTCCATGACCCCTGATATCACAATATTCCATAACCACTGTCATCAAAATGCTACATGACACTATTCATCCCAAGGCTCCTTGACCCATGGCATCACAATGTTCTGTAACCCCTGTCATCAAAATGTTACATTACACTTTTCATCAAATTGCTGCATGACCCTGTCATCAAAATGCTCCCTCTCCTTCTCATCACAATGCACCACACGCTTGTCAACAAAATGCTCCATGACCGTTGTCATCACAAAGCTCCATGACCCTTGGCATCACAATGCTCCATATCATTGTCATCAAAATGCTCCATGAAACCTCTTATCCCATTGCTCCATGCCCTTGTCATCACAAAGCTCCATGACACTTGTCATCACAATGCTCGATGCCCTTCTCATCAAAATGCTCCATGCCCTTTTCATCACAATCCTCCATGACCCATGTATCACAGTGTTCCGTGCCCTTGTCATCACAATGCTCCATGCCCTCTCTCATCACAATAATCCATGAAATATTTCAGGCCAATGCTCAATGTCCTTCTCATCAGAATGCCCCATTACCTCTGTCATAACAATGCTGATTACCCCTGCCAACACAATGTTCCACGGCCTTCTCATCAAAAGGCTCCATGACCCTTGTCATCACAATGCTCCAAGACCCCTGTAATCACAATGCTCCATGCCCTTTTCGTCACAAAGCTCCATGACACATGTCATCAGAATGTTCCATGGCCTTTTCATCACAATGCTCCATGCCCTTGTCATCACAATGCTCCAAGACCCCTGTAATCAAAATGCTCCATGCCCCTTTGCATCTCAATGCTCCATGAACCCTGTCATCACAATGCATCATGCCCATCATCATAATGCTTCAGGCTATTGTCATCAAAAT
This sequence comes from Mesoplodon mirus, assembly GCF_964341445.2. Lineage (NCBI taxonomy): Eukaryota > Metazoa > Chordata > Mammalia > Artiodactyla > Ziphiidae > Mesoplodon > Mesoplodon mirus. The sequence continues at coordinate 704,809 of NW_028295613.1, read as the reverse complement.
GAAATCAAAATTATCCATGACCTCTGTCATCATAATGCTCCAAATCATTGTGATCACAATGTTCCATAACACTTATCATCACAAATCCCCATGACGCTCATCATCACAATTATCCATTGTATTCTCATCACAATGCTCCATGACCTTTGTCATCACAAGGCTCAATACACTTGTCATCACAATGCTCCCTGACACTTGTCGTCAGTATGCTCCTTGAACCCTGCCATGACAAGGCTTCATGCCTTTTCATCACAATGATCCGTGCCCTTTTCATCACAGTGCTCCAAGATCACTGTAATCACAATGCTCCATGTCCTTGTCATCACAAAACTCCATGAAGCATGTCATCAGAATGCTCCATGGCTTTCTCATCACAATGCTCCATGCCCTAGTCATCACAATGCTCCAAGACCCCTGTAATCACAATGCTCCATGCCCCTTTTCATCAGAATGCTCCGTGAGACTTGTCATTACAAGTCTCCATGGTCATCTCATTACAATGCTCCAGGACCTTGTCATCACTCTACTCCATTCCCTTGTCATCACAATGCTCCATGAGCCCTGTCATCACAATAATCCATTAATATATTCAGCCCAATGATCCACGACCTACACATCACAATGCACCATGGCCAATATCATCACAATGCTCCATGACCACTGTCATCACATCACTCCATGAAGCCTGACAACAAAATGATCTGGGACTCTTGTCGTCACAATGCTCCATTCCCTACACATCACTATGCTCCATGACCCATGTCATCACAACACTCCATGAACATTTTCAGCCCAGTGCTCCATGACACTTGTCATCACAATGATCCATGCCCTTGTCATCCCAATACTCCATGACCCCTGTATTCACAATGATCCATGACGCTTGTCATCACAATGATCCATGACACATGTCATCACAATGATCCATGCCTTTGTCAGCAAAATGATACATGACATTGTCATTACAATGCTCTATGCGATTGTCATCACAAAACTCCATTTCCATTGTCATCACAATCCTCCATGAACCTTGGGATCACATTGATTCATGCCCTTGTCATCACAATGCTCTATGCTCCTTGAAATCAAAATGATCCATGACCTCTGTCATCACAATGCTCCAAACCCTTGTGATCACAATGTTCCATAACACTTGTCAATCACAACGCTCCATGATGCCTGTCATCACAATACTCCATGCCCTTTTTATCACAATGCTCCATGACTTTTGTCATCACAATTCTCCATATACATGTCATCACAATGCTCCCTGACATTGTCATCAGAATGCTCCTTGAAACCTGTCACGAAAAGGCTCCATGCCTTTTTCAACACAATGCCCCATGTCGTTTTCATCACAATGCTCCATGCCATTGTCATCAAAATATTCCACAATTTTGTCATCAGAATGCTCCATGACCCTTGTCATCACAATTCTCCATGCACTTGTCAGCACAATGCTAACTTACCCATGTCATCCCAATGCTCTAAGCCATTGTCATCACAATGTTCCATTACCATTGTCATCAGAATCCTCCATGACACTTGGCATCACAATGCTCCATGGCATTGTCATCACAAAGGGCCATTACATATGTCATCACAATGCTCCCTGACTCCTATCTTCACAATACTGCATGACCTGTTCATCACAATGCTCCATGCCCTTGTCATCACAATGTGCCATTCCAACTCTCATCGCAACAATCCATGAAACTTATTAGACTAATGTTCCATGCCCTTGTCATCTCAATGCTCCATGCCCTTTTTATCACAATGCTCCCTGACCCCTATCATCACAATGCTCCGTGACTCAAGTCATCAAAATGCTTCATGACCTTTGTCATCACAATGTTCCATGCCATCGTCATCAACAGTTTCTGTGACCATTTTAACCACAATGTTCCATGAACTTTTCATCACAATGCTCTTTGACTCTTGTCATCACAATGCTCTATTCCTTTCTCAGCACAATGCTCCATGACCCTTGTCATCACAATGCTCCATGCGCTTGTCAGCACAATGCTCCATGAAATAGGTCATCACAATGCACCATGCGCTTGTCATCAGAGTGCTCTACAATTTTGTCATCACAATGCTCCATAAATATAGTCATCACAAAGATCCATGACCCTTGGCATCACAGTGCTCCATGTCATTGTCATCACAGTGCTCCATGAACGCTCTCATCACATTGCTCCATGCCCTTGTCTTCAAAAAGCTCCATGTTACATGTCATCAGAATGCTCCATGGCTTTCTGATCACAATGCTCTATGTGCGTGCCATCACAATGCTCCATTAACCCTGTCATAAAAATGCTCCATGACACTTGCCATCACAATGTTCCGTGACCTTGTCATCACAAGGCTCCATGACCCTTCTCATCACAACACTCCAAGAACCCTGTAATCACATTGCTCCATGCCACTTTTCATCTCAATGTTCCATGAACCCTGTCATCACAACGCACCATGCCCATCATCATAATGCTTCATGCTATTGTCATCACAATGAAATAAAAATGCTCCATGACCTCTGTCATAACAATGCTCCAAACCCTTGTGATCACAATATTCCATATCACTTGTCATCACAATGACCCATGATGCTCGTCATCACTATTATCCATGGTCTTCTTATCACAATGCTCCAGGACCTTTTCATCACCATGCTCCAAGACCCCTGTATTCACAATGCTTCATGCCCATTTTCATCAGAATGCTCCATGAGACTTGTCATCACAAGTCTCCATGGTCTACTCATCACAATGCTCCAGGACCTTGTCATCACCATGCTCCATTCCCTTGTCATCACAATGCTCCATGACCCCTGTCATCACAATAATCCATGCACATTTTCAGCACAGTGCTCCACGACCTACTCATCACAATGCTCCATGGCCAATATCATCACAATGCTCCATGACCACTGTCATCACAACACTCCATGACACCTGACAACACAATTATCCGGGACTCTTGTCATCACAGTGCTCCATTCCGTAGTCATCACAATGCTTCATGACACCTATCATCACAACACTCCATGAACATATTCAGGACAGTGCTCCATGACCCTTGTCATCACAATGCTCCATGACCCCTGTATTCACAATGCTCCGTGACGCTTGTCATCACAGTGCTCAATGACACATGTCATCACAATGCTCCAAGAACCCTGTAATCACAATGTTCTATGCCCTTTTTCATCTCAGTGATCCATGAACCCTGTCATCACAATGCACCATGCCCATCATCATAATGCTTCATGCTATTGTCATCACAATGAAATCAAAATGCTCCATGACCTCTGTCATAACAATGCTCCAAACACTTGTGGTCACAATATTCCATAACACTTGTCATCACAATGCCCCATGAAGCTTGTCATCACAATTATCAATGGTCTTGTCATCACAATGCTCCATGACCTTTGTCATAACAATGCTCAATACACTTTTCATCAAAATTCTCCCTGACACTTGTTGTCTGTATGCTCCTTGAATCCTGTCATGAAAAGGCTCCATGCCTTTTTCATCACAATGATACATGTCCTTTTCATCAAAATGCTCCAAGACACATGTAATCTCAATGCTCCATGCCCTTGTCATCACAATGTTCCAAGACCCCTGTCATCACAATGCTCATTGCCCTTGTCATCAAAAAACTCCATGAGGTATGTCATCAGAATGCTCCATGGCCTTCTCATCACAATGCTCCATGCCCTTGTCATCACAATGCTCAATACACTTGTCATCAACATGCTCCCTGACACTTGTTGTCTGTATGCTCCTTGAACACTGTCATGATAAGGCTCCATGCATTTTTCATCACAATGATCCATGTCCTTTTCATCACAATGCTCCAAGACCCATGTAATCTCAATCTCCATGCCATTGTCATCACAAAGCTCAATGACACATGCCATCAGAATGCTCCGTGGATTCTCCTCACAATGCTCCATGCTCTTGTCATCACAATGTACCAAGACCCCTGTAATCACAATACTCCATGGCCTTGTCATCAAATAACTCCATTACACATGTCATCAGAATGCTCCATGGCCTTCTAATCACAAAGCTCCATGCCGTAGTCATCACAATGGTCCAAGACCCCTGTAATCACAATGCTTCATGCCCCTTTTCATCAGAATGTTCCATGAGACTTGTCATCAAAAGTCCTCATGGCCTTCTCATCACAATGCTCCAGGACCTTGGCATCCCCATGCTCCATTTCCTGGTCATCACAATGCTCCATTACCACTGTCATCACAACACTCCATGACACCTGACAACACAATGATCCGGGAATCTTGTCATCACAATGCTCCATTCCCTAGTCATCACAATGCTCCATGACCCGTGTCATCACAATAATCCATGAATATTTTCAGCCAAGTGCTCCATGACCGTTGTCATCCCAATGATCCATGCCCTTGTCATCCCAATGCTCCATGACCCGTTTATTCACAATGCTCCGTGACGCTTGTGATCACAGTGCTCAATGACACATGTCATCACAGTGCTCTATGCCTTTGTCAGCAAAATGCTACATGACCTTGTCATTATAATGCTCTATGCGCTTGTCATCTCAATACTCCATTTCCATTGTCATCACAATCCTCCATGATCCTTGTGATCACATTGCTTCATGCCCTTGTCATCACAATGCTCCATGTTCCTTGAAATCAAAATGATCCATGACCTCTGTCTTCACAATGCTCCAAACCCTTGTGATCACATTGTTCCAAAACACTTGTCATCACAACGCTCCATGATGCCTGTCATCACAATACTCCATGCCCTTTTCATCACAATGCTCCATGACCTTTGTCATCACAATTCTCAATACACTTGTCATCACAAGTCTCCCTGAGACTTGTCATCAGATGCTCCTTGAACCCTGTCAGGAAAAGGCTCCATGCCTTTTTCATCACAATGCCCCATGCCGTTTTCATCACAATGCTCCATGTCATTGTCATCAAAATACTCCACAAGCTTGTCATTAGAATGCTTCATGACACTTGTCATCAAAATTCTCCATGCACTTCTCAGCACAATGCTCCATGACCCTTGTCATCACAATGCTCCATGCCATTGTCATCACAATGGGCCATTACATATGTCATCACAAAGCTCCTTGACACCTGTTTTCACAATACTGCATGACATGGTCGTCACAATGCTCCATTCCATTCTCATCACAATGTGCCATTCCAACTATCATCGCAATAATCCATGCAACATTTTGACCAATGTTCCATGCCCTTGTCATCACAATGCTCCATGCCCTTGTTATCACAATGCCTCATGACCCCTGTCATCACAATGCTCCGTGACTCCAGTCATCACAATGCTTCATGACCTTTGTCATCACAATGGTCCATGCCCTCGTCATCAACAGTCTCTGTGACCTTTTTAACCACAATGCTCCATGAACTTTTCTTCACAGTGCTCTTTGACCCTTGTCATCAAAATGCTCCATGTGCTTGTCAGCACAATGCTCCATGACACATGTCATCACATTGCACCATACGCTTGTCATCATAGTGCTCCACAATCTTGTCATCACAATGCCCCTTAAAATTTGTCATCACAATGCTCCACGCACTTCTCATCAAAATGCTCTCTCACCACTGATATCACAATACTACATCACTATTTGTCACAATACTCCCTCACCCCTGTCATCACAATGTTCCATGACTCCTGTCATCACAATGCTACATGCACTTATCATCACAATGTTCGATGACCCCTGACATCACAATGTTCCATAACACCTGTCATCAAAATATTCCATGACACTTTTCATCAAATTGCTCCATGACCCTGTCATCAGAATGCTCCCTGCCCTGCTCATCACAATGCACAATGCCCTTGCCATCAAAATGCTCCATGACCTTTGTCATCACAAGATCCATGACCCTTGGCGTCACAATGCTCCATGTCATTGTCATCACAATGCTCCATGAACGCTCTCATCACATTGCTCCAAGCCCATTTCTTCACAAAGCTCAATGACACATGTCATCAGAATGCTCCATGGCCTTCTCATCACAATGCTCCATGCCCTTGCCATCACAATGCTCCATTACCCAAGACATAACAATGCTCCATGACCCCTGCCATCACGATGTTCCATGGCCTTGTCATCACAAAGCTCCATGACCCTTCTCATCACAATGCTTCAGGAACCATGTAATCACAATGCTCTATGCCGTTTTTCATCTCAATGATCCATGAACCCTGTCATCACAATGCACCATGCCCATCATCATAATGCTTCATGCTATTGTCATCAAAATGAAATGAAAATGCTCCATGACCTCTGTCATAACAATGCTCCAAACCCTTGTGATCACAATGTTCCGTAACACTTGTCATCACAAAACTCAATGACGCATGCCATCAGAATGCTCCTTGTTCTTCGCCTCACAATTTTCCATGCCCTTGTCATCACAATGTTCCAAGACCCCTGTAATCACAATGCCCCTTTCCTTGTCATCAAAAAACTCCATGACGCATGTCATCAGAATGCTCCATGGCCTTCTCATCACAATGCTCCATGCCGTAGTCATCACAATGCTCCAAGACCTCTGTAATCACTGTGTTCCATTACCCTTTTCATCAGAATGCTCCCTGAGACTTGTCATCACAAGTCTCCATGGTCTTCTCACCACAATGCTCCAGGACCTTGTCATTACCATGCTCCATTCCCTTGTCATCACAGTGCTCCATGACACCTGTCATCACAATAACCCATGATTATTTTCATCCCAATGCTCCACGGACTACTCATCACAATGCTCCATGGCCAATATCTTCAGAGTGCTCCATGACCACAGTCATCACAACACTCCATGACACCTGACAACACAATGATCCGGGACTCTTGTCATCACAATGCTCCATTCCCTAGTCATCACAATGCTCCATGACCCCTGTCATCACAACCCTCCATGAACATTTTCAGCCCATTGCTCCATGACCCTTGTCTTCAAAATGATCCATGCCTTTGTCATCCCAATGCTCCATGACCCCTCTATTCACAATGCTCCGTGATGCTTGTCATCACAGTGCTCCATTACACCTGTCATCAAAATGCTCCATGCCTTTGTCATCAAAATGCTACATGACCTTATCATTACAATGCTCTATGCGCTTGTCATCACAATACTCCATTTCCATTGTCATCACAATCCTCCATGAAACTTGGAATCACATTGTTTCATGCCCTTGTCATCAAAATGCTCCATGCTCCTTGAAATCACAATGATCCATGACCTCTCTCATCACAATGCTCCAAACCCTTGTCATCACAGTGTTCCTTAACACTTGTCATCACAACACTCCATGATGCCTGTCATCACAGTACTCCATGCATTTTTCATCATAATGCTCCATGACATTTGTCATCACAATGCTCAATACACTTGTCATCAAAATGCTCCCTGACACTTGTTGTCTGTATGCTCCTTGAACCCTGTCATGACAAGGCTCCATGCCTTTTTCTTCAAAATGATCCATGCCCTTTTCATCACAATGCTCCAAACCCATGAAATCACATTGCTCGATATCCTTGTCATCACAAATCTCATTGACGCATGCCATCAGAATGCTCCTTGGTCTTCTCTTCACAAGGCTCCATGCCCTTGTCATCACCGTGTTCCAAGACCCCTGTAATCACAATGCTCCATGCCCCTTTTCATCAGTATGCTCCATGAGACTTGTCATCACAAGGCTCCATGGATTTGTCATCACAGTGCTCCAGGACCTTATCATCACAATGCTTCCCGACCTTGTCATCAAAATTTTTAATGGCCCTTGTCATCATAATGCTCCAAGCCCTAATCATCATAATGGCCAATTTTATTTGTCATTACAATTCTCCATTATATTTTGCATCACATTGCTCGATGCCATTGTCATCGCAATGGACCATGACATATGTCATCACAATAATCTATGAAACATGTCAGACCAATGCTCCATGCCCCTGTCATCACAATGCTCCATGCCCTTGTCATCACAATGCTCCATGACCCCTGTCATCACAATGCTCCGTGACTCCAGTCATCACAATGTTTCATAACGTTTGTCATCACAATGGTCCATGCCCGTGTCATCAAAAGGCCCTTTGACATTTGTAACCACAATGCTCCATGAACTTTTCATCACAATTCTCTGTGACCCCTGTCATCACAATGCTCCATGTCTTTGTCAGAACAATGCTCCATGACCATTTTCATCACAATGTGCCACGTGCATTTCATTACAACTGTCCACAACCTTGTCATTACAATGCTCCATAAACCTTGTAATCACAATGCTCCATGCACTTCTCATCAAAATGCTCTCTCACCAGAGATATCACAATGTTCCATCACTAGCCATCACAATACTCCCTCACCCCTGTAATCACAACGTTCCATGACCCTGTCAACACAATGCTACATCCCCTTATCATCACAATGTTCCATGACCCCTGTCATCACAATGTTCCATAACACCTGTCATCAAAATGCTCCATGACACTTTTCATCCCAAAGCTCAAAGACCCCTGACATCACAATATTCTATAACCCCTGCCATCAAAATGTTCCATTACAATTTTTATCAAATTGCTGCATGACCCGGTAATCAAATTCCTCCCTGCCCTTCTCATCACAATGCACCATGCGCTTGTCATCAAAATGCTCCATGACTTGTCATTACAAAGCTCCATGAGCTTTGGAATCACAATGCTCCATGTCATTGTCATCACAATGCTCCATGAACCCTCTCATCACATTGGTCCATGTCCTTGTCATCACAAAGCTCCATGACACTTGTCATCACAATGCTCGATGCCCTTCTCATCACAGTGCTCCATGCCCTTGTCATGACAATCCTGCATGACCCATGTATCACAGTGTTCTGTGCCCTTGTCATCACAATGCTCCATGCCCACTCTCATCACAATAATCCATGAAATATTTCAGACCAATGTTCCATGCCCACTCTCATCAAAATGCTCCATTACCCCTGTCATAACAATGAACCATGACCCTAGCCATCACGATGTTCCACGGCCTAGTCATCACAAGGTTCCATGACACTTGTCATCACAATGCTCAAGACACCCGAAATCACAATGCTCCATGACCATGTCATCACAAAGCTCCATGATGCATGTCATCAGAATGTTCCATGGACTTCTCATCAAAATGCTCCATGCCCTTGTCATCACAACGCTCCAAGACCCTTGTAATCACAATGCTCCATGCCCCTTTTCATCTCAATGCTCCATGAACCCTGTCATCACAATGCACCATGCCCATCATCATAATGCTTAAGGCTATTGTCATCACAATGAAATCAATATTCTCCATGACCTCTGTCATCATAACGCTCCAAACCATTGTAATCACAATGTTCCATAACACTTATCATCACAACACCCCATTACGATCATCATCACATTTAACCATGGCCTTCTCATAACAATGCTCCATGATCTTTGTCATCACAAATCTCAATGACGCATGCCCTCTGAATGCTCCTTGGACTTCTCCTCACAATGCTCCATGCCCTTGTCATCACAATGTTCCAAAATCCCTGTAATCACAATGCTCCATGCCCCTTTTCATCAGTATGCTCCATGAGACTTGTCATCACAAGGCTCCATGGTTTTGTCATCACAATGCTCCAGGACCTTGTCATCCCAATGCTTCACGACCTTGTCATGAAAATATTCAATGGCCCTTGTCATCATAATGCTCCAAGCCCTATCCATCACAATGCTCCATTATATTTGTCATCACAATGCTCCATTACATTTGGCATCACAATGCTCCCTGCCATTGTCATCGCAATGGACCACGACATATTTCATCACAATGCTCCCTGACACCTGTCTTCACAATACTTCATGACCTTCTCATCACAATGCTCCATGCCCTTGTCATCCCAATGCACCATGCACACTCTCATCACAATAATTTATGAAACTTGTCAGACCAATTATCCATGCCCCTTCCATCACAGTGTTCCATGCCCTTGTCATTACAATGCTACATGACCCCTGTCATCGCAAAGCTCCGTGACTCCAGTCATCACAATGCTTCAAAACGTTTGTCATCACAATGCTCCATGCCCTTGTCATCACAAAGTTCCAAGACCACTGTAATCACAATGCTCCATGCCTTTTTCATCAGTATGCTCCATGAGACTTGTCATCACATGGCTCCATGGTTTTGTCATCATAATGCTGCAAGCCCTAGTCATCACAATGCTCCATTATATTTGTCATCATAATCCTCCATTACATTTGGCATCACAATGTTCCCTGCCATTGTCATCGCAATGGACCATGACATATTTCATCACAATGCTCCGTGACACCTGTGTTCAAAATACTCCATGACCTTCTCATCTCAATGCCCCATGCCCTTGTCATCACAATGCACCATGTCCACTGTCATCACAATAATCTATGAAACTTTTCAGACCAATGCTCCATTCCCCTGTCATCACAATGCTCCATGAACTTGTTATCACAGTGCTCCATTACCCCTGTCATCACAATGCTCCGTGACTCCAGTCATCACAATGCTTCATAACGTTTGTCATCACAACGGTCCAAGGCCGCGTCATCACAAGGCTCTGTGTCCTTTGTAACCACAATGCTCCAAGAACTTTTCATCACAATGCTCCGTGACCCTTGTCATCACAATGTTCCATGCCTTTGTCAGAACAATGCTCCATGACCTTTGTCATCACAATGTGCCACGCGGTTTTCATCACAATGATCCAAAACCTTGTCATCGCTATGCTCCATTAACCTTGCAATCACAATGCTCCATGCACTTCTCATCCAAATGCTCTCGCACCTGGGATATCACAATGATCTATCACTAGATATCACAATCCTCCCTCACCCCTGTAATCACAGTGTTCCATGACCACTGTCATCACAATGCTACATCCCCTTATCAACACAATGTTCCATGACTCCTGACATCACAATGTTCCATAACCACTGTCATCAAACTGCTCCATGACACTTTTCATCCCAAAGCTCCATGACCCATGGCATCACAATGTTCTATAACCCCTGTCATCAAAATGTTCCATTACACTTTTCATTAAATTGCTCCATGACCCTGTCATCAAAATGCTCCCTGCCCTTCTCATCACAATGCACCACACCCTTGACATCGAAATGCTCCATGACCTTTGTCATCACAAAGCTCCATGACACTTGGCATCACAATGCTCCATGAACCCTCTCATCACAGTGCCCCATGCCCTTGTCATCACAAAGCACCATGACACTTGTCATCACAATGCTCGATGCCCTTCCCATCACAATGCTCCATGCTCTTGTCATTACAATCCTCCATGACCCAAGTATCACAGTGTACCGTGCCCTTGTAATCACAATGCTCCATGCCCAGTCTCATCACAATAATCCATGAAATATTTCAGACTAATGGTCAATGCCATTCTCATCACAATGTTCCATTACTCTGTCATAACAATGCTCCATGACCCCTGCCATCACAATGTTCCACGGCCTTGTCATCACAAGGCTCCATGACCCTTGTCATCACAATGCTCCAAGACCCCTGTAATCACAATGCTCCATTACCCCTTTTCATCAGAATGCTCCATGAAATTTCTCATCACAAGTCTCCATGGTCATGTCATCACAATGCTCCAGGATATTGTCATCACCATGCTCCATTCCCTAGTCATCACAATGCTCCATGACCCATGTCATACCAATACTCCATGAACATTTTCAGCCCAATGCTCCATGACCTTCTCATCACAATGCTCCATGACCAATATCATCACAATGCTCCATGACCACTGTCATCACAACACTCCATGACACGTGACAACACAATGATCCGGAACACTTGTCATCACAATTCTCCAAGACCCCTGTAATCACAATGCTCCATGACCCCTGTCATCACAATACTCCATGAAATTTTTCAACCCAATCCTCCATGACCCTTGTCATCACAATGATACATGCCCTTGTCACCCCAATGCTCCATGATCCCTCTATTCACAATGCTACGTGACGCTTGTCATCACTGTGCTCCATGACACATGTTATCACAATGCTCCATGCCTTTGTCAGCAAAATGCTACATGACCTTGTCATTACAATGCTCTATGCGCTTGTCATCAAAATACTCCATTACCATTGTCATCACAATCCTCCATGTACATTGGGATCACATTGCTTCATGCCCTTTTCATCACAATGCTCCATGATCCTTGAAATCAAAATGATCCATGACCTCTCTCATCACAATGCTCCAAACACTTGTGATCACTATGTTCTATAACACTTGTCATCACAAAGCTCCATGATGCCTGTCATCACACATACTCCATGCCCTTTTTATAACAATGCTCCATGAATTTGTCATCACAATTCTCAGTACACTTGTCATCACAATGCTCCGTGACATTGTCATCAGAATGCTCCTTGAACCCTGTCACAAAAAGGCTCCATGCATTTTTCATCAAAATGCTCCATGCAATTGTCATCAAAATACTCCACAAGCTTGTGATCAGAATGCTCCATGACCCTTGTCCTCACAATTCTCCATGCAATTGTCAGCACAATGCTCCCTGAAACCTGTCATCACAATGCTCCAAGCCCTTGTCATCACAATGCTCCATTACCTTTGTCATCAGAATCCTCCATGACACTTGGCATCACAGTTCTCCATGCCATTGTCATTACAATGGGCCATTACTTATGTCATCACAATGCTCACTGACACCTCTCTTCACAATACTGCATGACCTGGTCATCACAATGCTCCATGCCCATGTTATCACAATGTTCCAAGTCCCCTGTAATCAGAATGCTCCAGACCCCTTTTCATCAGTATGCTCCTTGAGACTTGTCATCACAAGCCTCCATGGTTTTCTCATCACAATGCTCCAGGACTTGTCATCACAATGCTTCACGACATTGTCATGAAAATTCTCAATGGCCCTTGTCAACATAATGCTCCATGCCCTAGTCATCACAATGCTCCATTATATTTGTCATAACATCCTCCATTACAATTGGCATCACAATGCTCCATGCTATTGTCATCGCAATGGACCATGACATAGGTCACCACAATGCTCCCTGACACCTGTCTTCACAATACTCCATGCCCTTGTCTTCACAATGCTCCATGCCCTTGTCAACACAATGCACCATGTCCACTGTCATCACAATAATCTATGAAACATGTCAGACCTATGCTCCATGCCCCTGTCATCACAATGCTCCATGCCCTTGTCATCACAATGCTCCATGACACCTGTCATCACAATGCTCTGTGGCCCCAGTCATCACTATGCTTCATAAAGTTTGTCATCACAACGGTCCATGCCCGCATCATCACAAGGCTCTGTGACCTGTGTAACCACAATGCTCCATGAACATTTCATCACAATTCCCCGTGACCCTTGTCATCACAATACTCCATGCCTTTGTAAGAACAGTGCTCCATGACCCTTGTCATCACAATGTGCCATGCGCTTTTCATCACAGTGATCCACAACCTTGTCATCGCTATGCTCCATAAACCTTGTAATCACAATGCTCCATGCACTTCTCATCCAAATGCTCTCTCACATGAGATATCACAATGTTCCATCACTAGTCATCACAATCCTCCCTCACCCCTGTTATCACAATGTTCCATGACCCCTGTCACCACAATGCTACATCCCCTTATCAGCACAATGTTCCTTGACCCCTGACATCACAATGTTCCATAACCCCTGTCATCAAAATGCTCCATGACCCATTTCTTCCCAAAGCTCCATGATCCCTGGCATCACAATGTTCTATAACCCCTGTCATCAAAATGTTCCATTACACTTTTCATCAAATTGCTGCATGACCCTGTCATCAAAATGCTCCCTGCCCTTCTCATCACAATGCACCACACCCTTGTCATCAAAATGCTCCAAGACATTTGACATCACAAAGCTCCATGACCCTTGGCATCACAATGCTCCATGAACCCTCTCATCACATTGCTCCATGCCCTTGTCATCACAAAGCTCCATGACACTTGTCATCACAATGCTCGATGCACTTCTCATCACAATGCTCCACGCCCTAATAATTACAATCCACCATGACCCATGTATCACAGTGTACCGTGCCCTTGTCATCACAATGCTCCATGCCCACTCTCATCACAATGATCCATGAAACATTTCAGACCAATGCTCAATGCCATTCTGATTACAATGCTCCATTACTTCTGTCATAACTATGCTCCATGACCGCTGCCATTCACAGTGTTCCACGGCCTTGTCATCAAAAGGCTACATGACCCTTGTCATCACAATGCTCCAAGACCCCTGTAATCACAATGCTCCATGCCCTTGTCATCACAAAGCTCCATGACGCATGCCATCAGAATGTTCCATGGCCTTTTCCTCACAGTGCTCCATGCCCTTGTCATCACAGTGCTCCAAGACCCATGTAATCACAAAGCTCCTTGCCCCTTTTCGTCAGAATGCTCCATGAGACTTGTCATCACAAGTCTCCATCGTCATCTCATCACAATGCTCCAGGACCTTGTCATCACCATGCTCCATTGCCTTGTCATCACAATGCTCCTTGACACCTGTCATCACAATACTCTATGAACATTTTCAACCCAATGCTCCATGACGGTCTTATCACAATGCTCCACGAGCAGTATCATCACAATGCTCCATGACCACTGTCATCACAATGCGCCATTCCAACTGTCATCACAATAATCCATGAAACTTATTAGACCAATGCTCCATGTCCTTGTCATCACATTGCTCCATGCCCTTGCTACCACAATGTTCCAAGACCCCTGTAATCAGAATGCTCCATGCCCATTTTCATCAGTATGCTCCATGAGACCTGTCATCACAAGGCTCCATGCCTTTTTCATCACAATGCCCCATGCCGTATTCATCACAATGCTCCATGCCATTGTCATCAAAATACTCCACAAGCTTGTCACCAGAATGCTCCATGACCCTTGTCATCACAATTCTCCATGCACTTGTCAACACAATGCTCCTTGACCCTTGTCATCACAATGCTCCAAGCCATTGTCATCACAATGCTCTATTAACTTTGTCATCAGAAACCTCCATGACACTTGGCATCACAATGCTCCATGCCATCGTCATCACATTGGGCCATTACATATGTCATCACAATGCTCCCTGACACCTGTCTTCACAATACTGCATGACCTGGTCATCACAATGCTCCATGCCCTTGTCATCACAATGCGCCATTCCAACGGTCATCGCAATAATCCATGAAATTATTAGACCAATGCTCCATGCCCTTGTCATCACAATGCTCCACGACCACTGTAAACACAATGCTCCATGCCCCTTTTCATATCAATGCTCCATGATCCCTGTCATCACAATGCACCATGCCCATCATCACAATGCTTCAGGCTATTGTCATCACAATGAAATCAATATTCTCCATGACCTCTGTCATCATAATGCTCCAAACCCTTGTGATCACAATGTTCCATAACACTTATCATCACAAAACACCATGACGCTCATCATGACAATTATCCATGGTCTTCTCATCACAATGCTCCATGACCATTGTCATCACTATGCTCAATACACTTGTCATCACAATGCTCCCTGACCCTTGTCTTCAGTATGCTCCATTAACCCTGTCATGACAAGTCTCCATAACTTTTTCATCACAATGTTCCGTGCCCTTTTCATCACAATGTTCCAAGACACCTGTAATCACTATGCTCCAAGCCCTTGTCATCACAAAGCTCCATTTCCCATGTCATCAGAATGCTGCATGGCCGTCTCTGACAATGCTCCATGCCCTTGTCATCACAATGCTCCAAGACAACTGTAATCACAATGATCCATGCCACTTTTCATCAGAATGCTCCATGAAACTTGTCATCACAAGCCTCCAAGGACTTCTCATCACAATGCTACATGACCTTGTCATCACCATGCTCCATTCCCTTGTCATCACAATGCTCCATGACCATTGTCATCACAATACTCCATGAATATTATCAGCACAATGCTCCATAACCTTCTCATCACAATGCTCCATGACCAATATCATCACAATGCACCATGACAACTGTCATCACAACACTCCATGACACCTGACAACACAATGATCAGGGACTCATGTCATCACTATGCTCCATTCCCTAGTCATCACAATGCTGCATGAATCCTGTCATCACAATGCTCCATGACACCAGTCTTCACAATACAGCATGACCTCTTTATCACAATGCTCCATGCCCTTGTCACCACAATGCACCATTCCAACAGTCATCGCAATAATCCATGAAAATTATGAGACCAATGATACATGCCCTTGTCATCACAATGTTCCATGCCCTTGTTATCACAATGCTCCATGACCCCTGTCATCACAATGCTCCGTGACTCCAGTCATCACAATGCTTCATGACCTTTGTCATCACAATGGTCCATGCCCTCGTCATCAACAGTCTCTGAGACACTTTTAACCACAATGCTCCATGAACTTTTCATCACAATTCTCTTTGACCCTTGTCATCACAATGCTCTATGCCTTTCTCAGCACAATGCTCCATGAACCTTGTCCTCACAATGCTCCATGCGCTTGTCAGCACAATGCTCCATGACACATGTCATCACAATGCACCATGCGCTTGTCATCACAGTGCTCCACAATCTTGTCATCACAATGCTCCATGCCTTTGTCAGAACAATGCTCCATGACCCTTGTCATCACAATGTGCCACGTGCTTTTCATCACATCGGTCCACAACCTTGTCATCGCTATGCTCCATAAACCTTGTAATCCCAATTCTCCATGCACTTCTCATCCAAATGCTCTCTCACCAGAGATATCACAATGTTCCATCACTAGTCATCACAATACTCCCTCACCCCTGTAATCATAATGTTCCATGACCCCTGTCATCACAGTGCTACATACCCTTATCATCACAATGTTCCATGATCCCTGACATCACAATGTTCCATAACCCCTGTCATCAAAATGCTCCATGACCCTTTTCATCCCAAAGCTCCATGACCCCTGACATCACAATGTTCTATAACCCCTGCCCTCAAAATATTCCATTATATTTTAATCGAATTGCTGCATGAACCTGTAATCAAAATGCTCCCTGCCCTTCTCATCATAATGCACCACACATTGTCATCGAAATGCTCCCTGTTATTTGTCATCACAAATCTCCATGACCCTTGGCATCACAATGCTCCATGTCATTGCCATCACAATGCTCCATGAACACTCTCATCACATTGCTCCATGCTCTTGTCATCACAAAGCTCCATGACACTTGTCATCACAATGCTCGATGCCCTTCTCATCGCAATGCTCCATGTCCTGGTCATTACAATCCTCCATGAACCATGTATCACAGTGTTCCGTGCAACTTGTCATCCCAATGCTCCATGCCCACTCTCATTACAATAATCCATGAAATATTTTAGACCAAAGCTCAATACCCTTCTCATCACAATGCTCCATTACCTCTGTCATAACAATGCTCCATGACACCTGCCATCACATTGTTCAACGGCATGTCATCACAAGGCTCCATGACCCTTGTCATCACAATTCCCCAAGACCCCTGTAATCACAATGCTCCATGCCCTTGTCATCACAGTGCTCCATGATGCATGTCATCAGAAATTTCCATGGCCTTCTCATCACCATGCTCCATGCCCTAGTCATCACAATGCTCCAAGACCCCGGTAATCACAATGCTCCATTCCCCTTTTCATCTCAATGCTCCATGAACCCAGTCATCACAATGCACCATGCCCATCATCATAATGTTTCATGCTATTGTCATCACAATGCAATCTAAATTCTCCATGACATGTGTCATCATAATGCTCCAAACCCTTGTGATCACAATGTTCCATAAGACTTATCATCACAACACCCCATGACGCTCATCATCAAAATTATCCATGGTCTGCTCATCACAATGCTCTATGACCTTTGTCATCAAATGCTCAATACACTTGTCATCACAATGCTACCTGACACTTGTCGTAAGTATGCTTCTTGAACACTGTCATGACAAGTCTCAATGCCATTTTCTTCACAATGATACATGCCCTTTTCATCACAATGCATCAGGACACCTGTAATCACAATGCTCCACGACCTACACATCAAAATTCTCCATGGCCAATATCATCACAATGCACCATGACCACTGTCATCTCAACACTCCATGACACCTGACAACACAATGATCCGGAATTCTTGTCATCAAATGCTCCATTCCCAAGTCATCACAATGCTCCATGACCCCTGTCATCACAATAATCCATGAACATTTTCAGCCCAATGCTCCATGACCCTTGTCATCACATTGAACCATGCCCTTGTCATCCAAATGCTCCATGACCCCTGTATTCACAATGCTCCGTGACACTTGTCATCACAGTGCTCCATGACACCTGTCATCACAATGCTCCATGCCTTTGTCAGCAAATGCTACATGACCTTGTCATTACAATGCTCTATGCGCTTGTCATCACAATACTCCTTTACCATTGTCATCACAATCCTCCCTGAACCTTGGGATCACATTGCTTCATACCCTTGTCATCACAATGCTCCATGCTCCTTGAAATCATAATGATCCATGACCTCTCTCATCACAATGCTCCAAACACTTGTCATCACAATGTTCCATAACACTTGTCATCACAACGCTCCATGATGCCTGTCATCACAATACTCCACGGCCTTTTCATCACAATGCTCCATGACCTTTGTCATCACAATTCTAATACACTTGTCATTACAATGCTTCCTGAAACTTGCCGTCAGAATGCTCTTTGAATCCTGTCACGAAAAGGCTCCATGCTTTTCTCATCACAATGTCCCATGCCGTTTTCATCACAATGCTCCATGCCATTGTCATCAAAATACTCCACAAGATTGTCATCAGAATGTTCCATGACCTTTTTCATCACAATTATCCATGCACTTGTCAGCACAATGCTCCCTGAACCTTGTCATCACAATGCTCCAAGCCATTGTCATCACAATGCTAAATTACTTTTGACATCACAATGCTCCGTGACTCCAGTCATCACAATGCTTCATAACGTTTGTCATCACAACGGTCCATGCCCGCGTCATCACAAGGCTCTGTGACTTTTGTAACCACAATGCTCCATGAACTTTTCATCACAATGCTCCGTGACACTTGTCATCACAATGCTCCATGCCTTTGTCAGAACAATGTTCCATGACCCTTGTCATCACAATGTGCCATGCGCTTTTCATCACAATGATCCACAACCTTGTCTTCGATATGCTCCATAAACCTTGTAATCACAATGGTCCATGCACTTCTCATCCAAATGCTCTCTCACCTGAGATATCAAAATGTTCCATCACTAGTCATCACAATCCTCCCTGAACCCTGTAATCACAATGTTCCATGACCCGTGACATCACAATATTCCATAACCACTGTCATCACAATACTCCATGACACATTTCATCCCAAAGTTCCATGACGCATGGCATCACAATGTTCTGTAACCCCTGTCGTCAAAATGTTACATGACACTTTTCATCAAATTGCAGCATGAACCTGTCATCAAAATGCTCCCTTTCCTTCTCATCACAATGCACCACACGCTTGTCATCAAAATGCTCCATGACCGTTGTCATCACAAAGCTCCATGACCCATGGCATCACAATGCTCCATGTCATTGTCATCACAATGCTCCCTGAACGCTCTCATCCCATTGCTCCATGCCCTAGTCATCACAATGCTCCATGACACTTGTCATCACAATGCTCGATGCCCTTCTCAACAAAATGCTCCATGCCCTTTTCATCACAATCCTCCATGACCCATGTATCACAGTGTTCCGTGCCCTTGTCATCACAGTGCTCCATGCCCACTCTCATCACAATAATCCATGAAAACTTTCGGGCCAATGCTCAATGCACTTCTCATCACAATGCTCCATTACCTCTGTCATAAAAATGCTCCATGACCCCTGCCATCACAATGTTCCATGGTCTTGTCATCACAAGGCTCCCTGACCCTTGACATCACAATGCTCCAAGACCCCTGTAATCACAATGCTCCATGTCACTTTGCATCTCAATGCTCCATGAACCCTGTCATCACAATGCACCATGCCCATCATCATAATGCTTCAGGCTATTGTCATCACCTTGAAATCAATATTCTCCATGACCTCTGTCATCATAATGCTCCAAACCCTTGTGATCACAATGTTCCATAACACTTATCATCACAAATCCCCATGACGCTCATCATCACAATTATCCATGGTATTCTCATCACAATGCTCCATGACGTTTGTCATCACAATGCTCAATACACTTGTCATCACAATGCTCCCTGACACTTGTCGTCAGTATTCTCCTTGAACCCTGTCATGACAAGGCTCCATGACATTTTCATCACAATGATCCGTGCCCTTTTCATCACAATGCTCCAAGATCACTGTCATCACAATGCTCCTTGTGCTTGTCATCACAATACTCCATGAAGCATGTCATCAGAATGCCCCATGGCCTTCTCATCACAATGCTGCATGCCCTAGTCATCAAAATGCTCCAAGACCCCTGTAATCACACTGCTCCATGCCCCTTTACATCAGAATGCTCCGTGAGACTTCTCATCACAAGTCTCCATGGTCATCTCATCACAAAGATCCAGGATATTGTCATCACCATTCTCCATTCCCTTGTCACCACAATGCTCCATGACCCCTGTCATCACAATAATCCATTAACATATTCAGCCCAATGCTCCACGACTTACACATGACAATACTCCATGGCCAATATCTTCACAATGCTCCATGACCACTGTCATCACAACACTCCATGACTCCTGACAACACAATGATCCGGGACTCTTGTCATCACAATGCTCCATTCCCTGCTCATCACTATGCTCCATGACCCATGTCATCACAACACTCCATGAACATTTTCAGCCCAGTGCTCCATGACACTTGTCATCACAATGATCCATGCCCTTGTCATCCCAATGCTCCATGACCCCTGTATTCACAATGGTTCATGACGCTTGTCATCACAGTGCTCCATGACACATGTCATCACAGTGCTCCATGCCTTTGTCAGCAAAATGCTACGTGACCTTGTCATTACAATGCTCTATGCGCTTGTCATCACAATACTCCATTTCCATTGTCATCACAATCATCCATGAACCTTGGGATCACATTGCTTCATGCCCTTGTCATCACAATGCTCCATGCTCCTTTAAATCAATATGATCCATGACCTCTGTCATCACAATGCTCCAAACCCTTGAGATCACAATCTTCCATAACACTTGTCATCACAACGCTCCATGATTCCTGTCATCACAATACCCCATGCCCTTGTCATCACAATGCTCCATAACCTTTGTCATCACAATTCTCAATATACATGTCATCACAATGCTCCCTGACATTGTCATCAAAATGCTCCTTGAAACCTGCCACGAAAAGGCTCCATGCCTTTTTCTTCACAATGACCCATGCCATTTTCATCACAATGCTCCATGTCATTGTCATCAAAATACTCCACAAGCTTGTCATCAGAATGCTTCATGACCCTTGTCAACACAATTCTCCATGAAATTGTCAGCACAATGCTCCCTGTCCCATGTCATCACAATGCTCCAAGCCATTGTCATCACAATGTTCCATAACATTTGTCATCAGAATCCTCCATGACACTTGGCATCACAATGCTCCATGCCATTGTCATCACAAAGGGCCATTACATATGTCATCACAATGCTCCCTGACACCTCTCTTCACAATACTGCATGACCTGGTCATCACAATTCTCCATGCCATTGTCATCACAATGGGTCATTACATATGTCATCACAATGCTCCCTGACACCTCTCTTCACAATACTGCATGACCTGGTCATGACAATGCTCCATGCACTTGTCATCACAATGCGCCATTCGAACTGTCATCGCAACAATCCATGGAACTTATTAGACTAATGTTCCATGCCCTTGTCATCACAGTGCTCCATGCCCTTGTTATCACAGTGCTCCCTGACCCCTGTCATCACAATCCTGCGTGACTCCAGTCATCACAATGCTTCATGACCTTTGTCATCACAATGGTCCATGCCCTCGTCATCAACAGTCTCTGTGACCATTTTAACCACAATGCCCCATGAACTTTTCATACAATGCTCTTTGACCCTTGTCATCACAATGCTCTATGCCTTTCTCAGCACAATGCTCCATGACCCTTGTCATCACAATGATCCTTGCGCTTGTCAGCACAATGCTCCATGATACATGTCATCACAATGCACCATGCGCTTGTCATCACAGTGCTCTACAATCTTGTCATCACAATGCTCCATAAACATTTTCATCATAATCCTCCATGCACTTCTAAACAAAATGCTCTCTCACCACTGATATCACAATGCTACATCACTATTTGTCACAATACTCCTTCCCACCTGTCATCACAATGTTCCATGACTCCTGTCATCACAGTGCTACATGCACTTATCATCAAAATGTTCGATGACCCCTGACATCACAATGTTCCATAACACCTGTCATCAAAATGTTCCATGAAAATTTTCAACAAATTGCTCCATGAACCTGTCATCACAATTCTCCATGCCCTTCTCATCACAATGCACAACGCCCTTGCCATCCAAATGCTCCATGACCTTTGTCATCTCAAAGATCCCTGACCCATGGCATCACAATGCTCCATGTCATTGTCATCACAATTCTCCATGACACATGTCATCAGAATGCTACATGGCCTTCTCTTCACAATGATCCATGCCCTTGCCATCAAAATGCTCCATTACCCCTCTCATAACCATGCTCCATGCCCCTGCCATCACAATATTCCATGGCCTTGTCATCACAAGGCTCCATGACCCTTCTCATCACAACACTCCAAGAACCCTGTAATCACAATGCTCCATGCCCTTTTTCATCTAAATGATCCATTAACACTGTCATCACAATTCACCATGCCTATAATCATAATTCTTCATGCTATTGTCATCACAATGAAATCAAAATGCACCATGACCTCTGCCATAACAATGCTCCAATCCCTTGTGATCACAATATTCCATAACACTTGTCATCACAATGCCCCTTGACGCTCGTCATCACAATTATCCTTGGTCTTCTAATCACAATGCTCCATGACCTTTGTCATCACAATGCTCAATACACTTGTCATCAAAATGCTCCCTGACACTTGTTGTCTGTATGCTCCTTGAACTCTGTCATGACAAGGCTCCATGCCTTTTTCATCACAATGATCCATGCCCTTTTCATCACAATGCTCCAAGAACCATGTAATCACAATGCTCCTTGCGCTTGTCATCACAAATCTCATTGATGCATGCCATCAGAATGCTCCTTGGTCTTCTCCTCACAATGTTCCATGCCCTTGTCATCACAATGTTCCATGACCCCTGTATTCACAATGCCCCATGCCCCTTTTCATCAGTATGCTCCATGAAACTTGTCATCACAAGGCTCCATAGCTTTGTCATCACAATGCTCCAGGATCTTGTCATCACAATGCTTCACGACCTTGTCATGAAAATTCTCAATGGCCCTTGTCATCATAATGCTGCAAGCCCTAATCATCACAATGCTCCATTATATTTGTCATCACAATCCTCCATTACAATTGGCATCACAATGCTCCATGCCATTGTCATCGCAATGGACCATGACATATGTCATCACAATGCTCCCTGACATCTCTCTTCACAATATTCCATGACCTTCTCATCACAATGCTCCATGCCCTTGTCATCACAATGCACCATGCCCATGGTCATCACAATAATCTATGAAATTTTTCAGACCAATGCTCCATTCCCCTGTCATCACAATGCTCCATGCACTTGTCATCACAATGCTCCATGACCCCTGTCATCCCAATGCTCCGTGACTACAGTCATCACAATGCTTCATAACGTTTGTCATCACAATGGTCCATGTCCGCGTCATCACAAGGCTCTGTGACATTTGTAACCACAATGCTCCATGAACATTTCCTCACCATTCTCTGGGACCCTTGTCATCACAATGCTCCAATTCTTTGTCAGAACAATGCTCCATGTCCATTGTCATCACAATGTGCCACGCACATTTCATCACAACTGTCAACAACCTTATGATTGCAATGCTCCATAAATTTTGTTATCACAATGGTCCATGAAATTCTCATCAAAATGCTCTCTCACCATAGATATCACAATGTTCCATCACTAGTCATCACAACACACCCTCACCCCTGGAATCACAATGTTCCATGACCCTGTCATCACAATGCTACATCCCTTTATCATCACAATATTGCATGACCCCTGACATAACAATGTTCCATAACCCCTGTCATCAAAATGCTCCATGACCCTTTTCATCCCAAAGCTCCAAGAACCCTGACATCACAATGTTCTATAACCCATGCCATCAAAATATTCCATTACACTTTTTATCAAATTGCTGCATGACCCGGTCATCAAAATGCTCCCTGCACTTCTCATCACAATGCACCTTTCCCTTGTCATCAAAATGCTCCATGACTTGTCATCACAAAGCTCCATGACACATGGCATCACAATGCTCCATGTCATTGTCATCACAATGCTCCATGAACCCTCTCATCCTATTGCTCCATGACCTTGTCATCAGAAAGCTCCATGACACTTGTCATCACAATGCTCGATGCATTTCTCATCACAATGCTCCATGCGCTAGTCATTAAAATTCTGCATGACCCATGTATCACAGTGTTCCGTGCCCATGTAATCACAATACTCCATGCCCTTCTCATCACAATGCTCCATGACCCCTGCCATCACAATGTTCCACGGACTTGTAATCACAAGGCTCCATGACACTTGTCATCACAATGAATCAAGACCCCTGTAATCACAATGCTCCATGCCCTTGTCATCACAAAGCTCCATGACACATGTCATCAGAATGTTCCATGGATTTCTCATCACAGTGCTCCATGCCCTTGTCATCACAATGCTCAAGACCCCTGTAATCACAATGCTCCATGCCCCTTTTTATCTCAATGCTCCATAAACCCTGTCATCACAATGCATCATGCTCATCATTATAATGCTTCCGGCTATTGTCAGCACAATGAAATCAAAATTCTCCATGACCTATGTCATCACAATTCTCCATGTCCCCTGTCATCACAATACTTCATGAATATTTTCAGCCCAATGCTCCATGATACTTGTCATCACAATGATGCATGCCCTTTTCAACCCAATGCTCCATGACCCCTGTGTTCACAATCCTCCATGATGCTTGTCATCACAGTGCTCCATGACACCTGTCATCAAAATGCTAGATGACTTTGTCAGCAAAAGGCTAAATGACCTTGTAATTACAAACTCTATGCGCTTGTCATCACAATACTCCATTACCATTGTCATCACAATCCTCCATGAACCTTGGGATCACATTGCTTTATGCCCTTGTCATCACAATGCTCCATGCTCCTTGATATCAAAAAGATCCATGAAATCTGTCATCAAAATGCTCCAAAGCCTTATGATCACAATGCTCCATATCACTTGTCATCACAACGCTCCATGATGCCTGTCATCACAATACTCCATGCCCTTTTCATCACAATGCTCCATGACCTTGGTCATCACAATTCTCAATACACTTGTCATCACAATGCTCCTTGACACTTGTCGTCAGAATGCTCCTTGAAATCTGTCATGAAAAGGCTCCTTGCCTTTTTCATCACAATGCCCCATGCCGTTTTCCTCACAATGCTCCATGCCTTTGTCATCATAATACTCCTCAAGTTTGTCATCAGATTGCTCCATGACCCTTGTCATCACAATTCTCCATGCACTGGTCAGCACAATGCTCCTTAACCCTTGCCATCACAATGCTCCAAGCCATTGTCATCACAATGCTTCATTACATTTGTCATCAGAATCATCCATGACACTTGGCATCACAATGCTCCATGCCATTGTCACCACAATGGGCCATTACATATGTCATCACAATGCTCCCTGACAGCTGTCTTCACAATACTGCATGACCTTCTCATCACAATGCTCCATGCCCTTGTCATCACAATGCCCCAAGACCCCAGTAATCACAAAACTCCATGCCCCTTTTCATCAGAATGCTCCATGAAATATGTTATTACAAGGCTCCATGGTCTTCTCATCACAATTCTCCAGGAACTTTTCATCACAGTGCTCCATTCCCTTGTCATCACAATGCTCCATGATGCATGTCCTCACAATAGTTCCTGAATATTTTCAGTCCAATTCTCCAGGAACTTCTCATCACAATGCTTCATGATCCCTATCATCACAATGCTCCATGACCACTCTCATCACAACGCTCCATGACCCCTGACAACACAGTGATCCGGGACTCTAGTCATCACAATGCTCCATTCCCTAGTCATCACAATGCTCCATTAATATTTTCAGCCCAATTCTCCATGACACTTGTCATCAGAATGATCCATGACCTTGCCATCCCAATGCTCCATGACACCTGTAATCACAATGATCCGTGATGCTTCTCATCAAAGTGCTCTATGACCCTTATCATCACAATGCTACATGCCTGTGTCAGCAAAATGCTACATGACGTTGCCATCAAAATGCTCCATTTGCTTGTCATCACAATACTCCCTTACCATTGTCATCACAATCATCCATGGACCTTGGGATCACATTGCTTCATGCCCTTGACATCACAATGCTGCATGCTCCTTGAAAACAAAATGATCCATGACTTCTATCATCACAATGCTCCAAACCCTTGTGATCACAATGTTCCATAACAGTTGTCATCACAACGCCCCATGATGCCTGTCATCACAATACTCTATGCCCTTTTCGTCAAAATGCTCCATGATCTTTTTCATCACAATTTTCAATACACATGTCATCACAATGTTCCCTGACACTTGTCATCAGAATGCTCCTTGAAACCTGTCATGAAATGGCTTCATGCCTTTTTCATCACAATGCTCCATGCCCTTTTCATCACAATGCTCTAAGCCATTGTCGTCACAATACTCCACAAGCTTGTCATCAGAATGCTCCATGACACTTGTCATCACATTTCTCCATGGCCACTGTCATCACAATGCTCCATACCCCTCGTCATTACTGTGCTTCCATGACGCGCGTCATCACAATTATCCATGACCTTCTCATCACAATGCTCGACGCTATTGTCATCAAAATGCTCCATGACCCATGTAATCACAATGCTCCATGCCCTTGTCATCACAAAGCTCCATTTCTTTGTCAGAACAATGCTCAATGAACATAGTCATCACAATGTGCCACGCGCATTTCATCACAACGGTCCAAAACCTTGTCATTGCTATGCTTCATAAACCTTGTAATCACAATCGTCCAGGCACTTCTCATCAAAATGCTCTCTCACCAGAGATATCACAATGTTCCATCTCTAGTCATCACAATACTCCCTCATCCCTGTAATCACAATGTTCCAGGACCCTGTCATCACAATGCTACATCCCCTTATCATCACAATGTTCCATGACCCCTGACATCACAATGTTCCATAACCCCTGTCATCAAAATGCTCCATGACCCTTTTCATCCCAAAGCTCCAAGACCCCTGGCAACACAATGTTCTATAACCCCTGCCATCAAAATGTTCCTTTACAATTTTTATCAAACTGCTGCATGACCTGGTCATCAAAATGCTCCCTGCATTTCTCAGCAAAATGCACCATGCCCTTGTCATCAAAATGCTCCATGACTTGTCATCACAATGCTCCATGCCCTTGTCATCACAATGCGCCATTCTAACTCTCATCGCAATAATCCATGAAACTTATTAGACCAATGCTCCATGTCCTTGTCATAACAATGCTCCATTCCCTTGTTATTACAATGCTCCATGACCCCTGTCATCACAATGCTCTGTGACTCCCGTCATCACAATGCTTCTTGACCTTTGTCATCACAATGGTCCATGCCCCCATCATCAACAGTCTCTGTGACGTTTTTAACCACAATGCTCCATGAACTTTTCATCACAATGCTATTTGACCCTTGTCATCACAATGCTCTATGCCTTTCTCAGCACAATGCTCCATGTTACTTGTCATCACAATGCTCCATGCGCTTGTCAGCACGATGCTCCACGACACATGTCATCACAATGCACCATGCGCTTGTCATCACAGTGCTCCACAATCTTGTCATCACAATGCTCCATAAACCTTGTCATCACAATGCTCCATGCACTTCTCATCAAAATGCTCTCTCACCACTGATATCACAATGTTATATCACTATTCGTCACAATACTCCCTCACCCCTGTCATCACAATGTTCCATTATTCCTGTCATCACAATGCTACATGCATTATCATCACAATGTTTGATGACCACTGACATCACAATGTTACATAACCCCTGTCATCAAAATGCTCTATGACCCTTTTCATCAAAATGCTCCATGACCCCTGACATCTCAATGTTCCATAACCCCTGTCATCAAAATGTTCCATGACACTTTTCATCAAATTGCTCCATGACCTTTTCATCACAAGGTTCCTGCCCTTCTCATCACAATGCACAACACCCTTGTCATCAAAATGCTCCATGACATTTGTCATCACAAAGATCGATGACGCTTGGCATCACAACGCTCCACGTCTTTGTCATCACGATGCTCCATGAACGCTCTTATCACATTGCTCCATGCCCTTGTCATCACAAAGCTCCATGACACATGTCATCAGAATGTTCCATGGCCTTCTCATCGCAATGCTCCATGCCCTTGCCATCACAATGCTCCATTACCACTGTCATAACAATGCTCCATGTCCCAAGGCAACACGATGATCCATGGCCTTTTCATCACAAGGCTCCATGACCCTTCTCATCACTATGCGCCAAGAACACTGTAATCACAATGCTCTATGAACTTGTCATCACAAAGCTCCATGACACATGTCATCAGAATGCTCCATGGCCTTCTCATCACAATGCTCCATCTGCTTGCCATCACAATGCTCCATTACCCCTGTCATAACAATGCTCCATGACAACTGCCATCACGATGTTCCGTGGCCTTGTCATCACAAGGCTCCATGACCCTTCTCATCACAATTCTCCAAGACCCCTGTAATCACAAAGCTCCATGCCCATATTCTTCTCAATGATCCATGAACCCTGTCATCACAATGCACCATAACCATCATCATAATGCTTCAGGCTATTGTCATCACAATGAAATCAATATGCTCCATGACCTCTGTCATAACAATGCTCCAAACCCTTGTGATCACAATATTCCATAACTCTTTTCATCACAGTGCCCCATGACACTCGTCATCACAATTATCCATGGTCTTCTCATCAAAATGCTCCATGACCTTTGTCATCACAATGCTCAATACACTTGTCATCAAAATGCTCCCTGACACATGTTGTCTGTATGCTCCTTGAACCCTGTCATGACAAGGCTCCATGCCTTTATCATCACAATGATCCATGTCCTTCTCATCACAGTGCTCCATGACACTTGTCATCACAATTCTCCATGCACTTGTCAGCACAATGCTCCCTGACCCTTGTCATATCAATACTCCAAGCTATTATCATCACAATGCACCATTACCTTTGTCATGAGAATCCTCCATGACACTTGGCATCACAATGCTCCATGCCATTGTCATCACAATGGGCGATTACATATATCAACACAATGCTCCCTGACACCAGTCTTCACAATACTGCATGACCTGGTCATCACAATGCTCCATGCCTTTGTCACCACAATGCACCATTCCAACAGTCATCGCAATAATCCATGAAACTTATTAGACCAATGCTCGATGCCCTTGTCATCACAATGCTCCATGACCCTTGTCATCACAATGCTCCATGAACATTTCATCACAATGCTCTTTGATCCTTGTCATCACAATTCTCTATGCCTTTCTCAACACAATGCTCCATGACCCTTGTCATCACAATGCTCCATGTGCTTGTCAGCACGATGTTCCATGACACATGTCATCACAATGCACCATGCACTTGTCATCACAGTGCTCCACAATCTTGTCATCACAATGATCCATAAACTTTGTCATAACAATGCTCCATGCACTTCTCGTCAAAATGTTCTCTCACCACAGATATCACAATGTGACATCACTATTCGTCACAGTACTCCCTCACCCCTGTCATCACAATGATCCATGACTCCTGTCATCACAATTGTACATGCACATATCATCACAATGTTCTATGACCCCTGACATTACAATGTTCCATAACCCCTGTCATCAAAATGCTCCCAAAACCTTTTCATCAAAATGCTCCATGACCCTGTCATCACAATGCTCCCTGCCCTTCTCATCACAATGCACAATGCCCTTGTCATCAAAATCCTCCATGACCTTTGTCATCACAAAGATCCATGACCCTTGGCATCACAATGCTCCATGTCATTTTCATCACAATGCTCCATGATCGCATTCATCACATTGCTCCATGCCGTTGTCATCACAAAGCTCCATGACACATGTCATCAGAATGCTCCATGGCCTTCTCATCACAATCCTCCATGCCATTGCCATCACAATGTTCCATTACCCCTGTCATAACTATGCTCCATGACCCCTGCCATCACGGTGTTCCATGGCCTTGTCATCACAAGGCTCCATGACACTTCTCATCACAATGCTCCAAGACCGCTGTAATCACAATGTTTCATGACCCCTGTCATCACAATGCTACATCCCCTTATCATCACAATGTTCCATGACACCTGACATCACAATGTTCCACAACCCCTGTCATCAAAATGCTCCATGACACTTTTTATCCCAAAGCTCCATGACCCCTGACATCCCAATATTCTATAACCCCTGTCATCAAAATATTCCATTACAATTTTCATCAAATTGCTGCATGACCCTGTCATCAAAATGCTCCCTGGCCTTCTCATCACAATGCACCACGCCCTTGTCATCAAAATGCTCCGTGACTTTTGTCATCACAAATCTCCTTGACCCTTGACATCACAATGCTCCATGTCATTGTCATCACAATGCCCCATGAACCTTCTCATCACATTTCTCCATGCCCTTGTCATCACAAAGCTCCATGACACATGTCATCACAATGCTCGATGCCCTTCTCATCACTATGCTCCATGCCCTTGTCATTACATTCCTCTATGACCATTGTATCACAGTGTTCCGTGCTCTTGTCATCACAATGCTCCATGTCCACTCTCATCACAATAATCCATGAAACATTTCACACCTATGCTTCCTGTCCTTCTCATCACAATGCTCCATTACACGTGTCATAACAATGATCCATGACCCCTGCCATCACAAAGTTACACGGCCTTGTCATTCACAAGGCTCCATGACACTTGTCATCACAATGTTCCAAGACCCCTGTAATCACAATGCTCCATGCCCTTGTCATCACAAAGCTCCATGACGCATGTCATTAGAATGTTCCATGGACTTCTCATCACAATGCTCCAAGACACTTTTTATCACAATGCTCCATGCCCCTTTTCATCTCAAAGCTCCATGAAACCTATCATCACAATGCACCATGCCCATTATCATCTCAAAGCTCCATGAAACCTATCATCACAATGCACCATGCCCATCATCATAATGCTTCACGCTATTTTCCTCACAATGAAATCAAAATGCTCCATGACCTCTGTCATCACAATGCTCCAAACCGTTGGGATCACAATGTTCCATAACACTTCTCATCACAACACCCCATGATGCTCATAATCACAATTATCCATGGTCTTCTCATCACTATGTTCCATAACCTTTGTCATCACAGTGCTCCCTGACACTTGTCGTCAGTATGCTCCTTGAACACTGTCATTACAGTGCTCCATGTCCTTTTCATCACAATGATCTATGCCCTTTTCATCACAATGCTCAAAGACACCTGTAATCACAATGCTCCATGCACTTGTCATCACAGTGCTCCATGACACATTCATCAGAATGCTCCATGGCCTTCTCTTCACAATGCTCCATGCCCTTGTCATCACAATGCTCTAAGACCCCTGTAAACACAATGCTCCATGCCGCTTGTCATTATAGCGCTCCATGACGCTCGTCATCACAATTATCCATGGTCTTCTCATCACAGTGTTCCACGGTCTTGCCATCACAATGCTCCATGCCCTGGTCATCACAATGCTGTATGTTCCCTTTCATCACAATTCTCCACGTTCTTGGCATCACTATGTTCCATGACACTTCCCATCACAGTGTTAAATGCTTTGTCATCACAATACTGCACAAGCTTGTCATCACAATACTCCATGACCATTGTCATCACAATGATCCATGACCCCTGTCATCACAATGCTCCATGAGACCTATCATCACAATGCTCCATGCCCCTTGTCATTACAGTGCTCCATGATGCTCGTCACCATAATTATCCATGGTCTTCTCATCACAGTGCTCCACGGTCTTGCCATAACAATGCTCCATGCCCTGGTCATCACAATGCTCCATGTCCCTTGTCATCACAATTCTCCATGTCCTTGTCATCACAATGCTCCATGACAGTTCTCATCCCCATGTTACATGGTCTTGTCATCACAATTCTCCATGCACTTGTCATCACAATGTCCCATGACACCTGTCATAGCAAGCTCCATGCCTTTTTCATCACAATGCTTCACGACCTTTTCATCAAAATTCTCAAAGGCCGTTGTCATCAAAATGCTCCATGCCCTTGTCATCACAATGCTCCATGGCCCTTGTCATCACAATGCTCCAAGCCCTTGTCATCACAATGCTCCATTACCTTTGTCATCACAATCCTCCATAACACTCGGCATCACAATGCTCCATGCCATTCTCATCACAATGGAACATGAAATATGCCATCACAATGCTCCCTGACACCTGTCTTCACAATAATCCATGACCTTGTCATCACAATGCTCCATGCCCTTGTCATCACAATGTGCCATGCCCACTGTCAACACAATTATCCATGAAACTTGTCAGACCAATGCTCCATGCTCCTGTCATCAAAATGCTACATGACCCCAGTCATCACAATGCTCCGTGTGCCCCGTCATCACAAGACTCCATGACCTGTGTCACCACAAAAGTCAATGCCCTCATCATCACAAGGCTCTGTGAAATTTGTCACCACAATGCTCCATGAACTTTTCATCAAAATGCTCAATGTCATTGTCATCACAATGCTCCATGAACAATCCCATCACATTGCTCCAAGCCCTTGTCATCACAATGCTCCATTACCTTTGTCATCACAATCCTCCATAACACTCGGCGTCACAATGCTCCATGCCATTGTCATCACAATGGAACATGAAATATGCCATCACAATGCTCCCTGACACCTGTCTTCACAATAATCCATGACCTTGTAATCACAATGTTCCATGCCCTTGCCATCACAATTCTCCATTAACCCTGTCATAAAAATGCTCCATGACCCCTGCCATCACGATGTTCCATGGCCTTGTCATCACAAGGCTCCATGACCCTTCTAATCACAATGTTCCAAGACCCCTGTAATCACAATGCTCTATGCCCCTTTTCATCTCAATGATCCATGAACCCGGTCATCACAATGTACCATGCCCATCATCAAAATGCTTCATGCTATTGTCATCACAATGAAATCAAAATTCTCCATGATCTCTGTCATCACATTGCTCCAAATCCGTGAGATCAAAATGTTCCATAACACTTATCATCACAACGTCCCATGACGCTCGTCATCACAATTATACATGTTCTTCTCATCACAATGCTCCATGACCTTTTTCATCACAATGCTAAATACACTTGTAATCACAATGCTCCCTGACACTTGTCCTCAGTATGCTCCTTGAACCATGTCATGACAAGGCTCCATGCCTTTTTCATCACAATGCTCCATGCCCTTGTCATCACAAAGCTCCATGATGAATGTCATCAGAACTTTCCATGGCCATCTCATCCCAATGCTCCAAGCCCATGTCATCACAATGCCGCAAGACTCCTGTAATCACAATGCACCATGCCCCATTTCATCAGAATATTCCATGAGACTTGTCATCACAAGTCTCCATGGTCTTCTCATCACAATGCTCCAGTACCTTGTCATCACAAGCCTCCATGGCCCCTGTCATCACAATACTCGATGAACGTTTTCAGCCCAATGCTCCTTGACCTTCTCATCACAATGCTCCATGACCAATATCATCACAATGCTCTATGACCACTGTCATCACAACACTCCATGACACCTGACAACACAATGATCCGGGACTCCTGTCATCACAATGCTCCAAGACCCCTGTAATCACAATACTCCATGAATATTTTCAGCCCAATACTCCATGAAAATTGTCATCAAAATCATCCATGCCCTTGTCATCACAATGTTCCATGACCCCTGTATTCACAATGCTCCGTTACGCTTGTCATCACAGTGCTCCATGACACCTGTCATCACAATGCTCCATGACTTTGTCAGCAAAATGCTTCATGACCTTTTCATTACAATGCTCTATGCGCTTGTCATCACAATACTCCACTACCATTGTCATCACAATCCTCCATGAACCTTGGGATCACATTGCTTCATGCCTTTGGCATCACAATGCTCCATGCTCCTTGAAATAAAAATGATCCATGACCTATTTCATCACAATGCTCCACTCCCTTGTGATCACAATGTTCCATAACACTTGTCATCACAACGCTCCATGATGCCTGTAATCACAATACTCCATGCACTTTTCATCACAATGCTCCATGACCTTTGTCATCACAATTCTCAATACACTTGTCATCACAATGCTCACTGACACTTGTCGTCAGAATGCTCCTTGAACCCTGTCACGAAAAGGCTCCATGCCGTTTTCATCACAATGTTCCACGCCACTGTCATCAAAATACTCCACAAGCTTGTCATCACAATGCTCCATGACCCTTGTCATCACAATTCTCCATGCACTTGTCAGCACAATGCTCCCTGACCCTTGTCATCTCAATGCTCCAAGCCATGGTCATCACAATGCACCATTACATTTGTCATCAGAATCCTCCATGACACTTGACATCACAATGCTCCATGCCCTTGTCACCACAATGCACCATTCCAACAGTCATCACAATAATATATGAAATTTATGAGACCAATGATCCATGCCCTTGTCATCACAATGCTCCATGCCCCTTGTTGTCACAATGCTCCATGACCCTTGTCATCACAGGGCTCCGTGACTCCAGTCATCACAGTGCTTCATGACCTTTGTCATCACAATGCTCCATGACCACTGCCATCACAATGTTCCACGGCCTTGTCATCACAAGGCTCCATGACCCTTGTCTTCACAATGCTCCAAATCCCCTGTAATCACAATACTCCATGCCCTTGATATCACAAAGCTCCATGACGCATGTCATCAGTATGTTCCATGCCCTTCTCCTCACAATGCTACATGCCCTTGTCATCACAATGCACAATTCCAACTGTCATCACAATAATCCATGAAATTTTTAGACCAATGTTCCATGCCCTTGTCATCACAATGCTCCATGCCCTTCTAATCACAATGTTCCAAGACCCCTGTAATCAGAATGCTCCATGCCCCTTTTCATCAGAATGCTCCATGAGACTTGTCACCACAAGTCTCCATGGTCATCTCATCACAATGCTACAGGACCTTGTCAAGACCATGCATCATTCCCTTGTCATCACAATGCTCCATGACCACTGTCATCACAGTACTCCATGAATATTTTCAGCCCAATGCTCCATGACCTTCTCATCACAATGCTCCATGACCAACATCATCACAGTGCTCCATGACCACTGTCATCACAACACTCCATGACACCTGACAACACAATGATCCCTTACTCTTGTCATCACAATGCTCAATTCCCTAGTCATCACAATGCTCCATGACCACTGTCATCACAATACTCCATGAATATTTTCAGCCCAATACTCCATGACGCTTGTCATCACAATGATCCATGCCCTTGACATCCCAATGCTCCATGACCCCTGTATTCACAATGCTCCGTGACGCTTGTCATCACAGTGCTCCATGACACCTGTCATCACAATTCTCCATGCCTTTGTCATCAAAATGCTACATGACCTTCTCATTACAATACTCTATGCACTTGTCATCACAATACACCATTACCATTGTCATCACAATCCTCCATGAAACTTGGGATCACATTGCTTCATGCCCTATTCATCACAATGCTACATGCTCCTTGAAATCAAAATGATCCATGACCTCTGTCATCGCAATGCTCCAAATACTTGTGATCACAATGTTCCATAACACTTGTCATCACAACGCTCCATGATGCCTGTCATCACAATAATCCATGCCCTTTTCATCACAATGCTCCATGACCTTTGTCATCACAATTCTCAATACACTTGTCATCACAATGTTCCATGACACTTGTCGTCAGAATGCTCCTTGAATCCTGTCACGAAAAGGCTGCATGCATTTTTCATCACAAAGCCCCATGCCGTTTTCATCACAATGCTCCATGCCATTGTCATCAAAATACTCCACAAGTTTTTCATCAGAATGCTCCATGACCCTTGTCATCACAATTCTCCAAGCACTTGTCAGCACAATGCTCCCTGAACATTGTCATCACTATGCTCCAAGCCATTGTCATCACAATGCTCCTTTACCTTTGTCATCAGAATCCTCCATGACACTTGTCATCACAATGCTCCATGCCATTGCCATCACAATGGGCCAATAAATATGTCATCACAATGCTCCGTGACACCACTTTTCACAATACTGCATGACCTGGTCATCACAATGCTCCATGCCCTTGTCATCACAATGCGCAATTCCAACTGTCATCACAATAATCCATGAAACTTTTTAGACCAATGTTCCATGCCCTTGTCATCACAATGCTCCATGCCCTTGTTATCACAATGTTCCAAGATCCCTGTAATCAGAATGCTCCATGCCCCTTTTCATCAGTATGCTCCATGAGACTTGTCATCCCAAGGCTCCATGGTTTTCTCATCACAATGCTCCAGGAATTTGACATCACAATGTTTCACGACATTCTCATGAAAATTCTCATTGGCCCTTGTCATCACAATGCTCCATGCCCTTGTCATCACAATGCACCATGTCCACTGTCATCACAATCATCTAAGAAACTTGTCAGACCAATGCTCCATGACCCTGTCATCACGGTACTCCATGCCCTTGTCATCACAATGCTCCATGACCCCTGTCATCACAATGCCCCGTGACTCCAGTCATCACAATGCTTAATAACGTTTGTCATCACAACGGTCCATCCCCGCATCATCACAAGGCTCTGTGACCATTTGAACCACAATGCTCCATGAACTTTTCATCACAATGCTCCGTGACGTTTGTCATCACAATGCTCCATGCCTTTGTCAGAACAATGCTCCATGACCATTGTCATCACAATGTGCCATGCATTTTTCATCACAATGATCCACAACCTTGTCATCGCTATGCTCCATAAACCTTGTAATCACAATGCTCCATGAAATTCTCATCCAAATGCTCTCTCACATGAGATATCACAATGTTCCTCCACTAGTCATCACAATCCTCCCTCACCCCTGTTATCACAATGTTCCATGACCCCTGTCATCACAATGCTACATACCCTTATCTGCACAATGTTCCATGACCCATGACATCACAATGTTCCATAACCACTGTCATCAAAATGCTCCATGACCCTTTTCATCCCAAAGATCCATGACCCCTGGCATCACAATGTTCTATAACCCCTCTCATCAAAATGTTCCATTACACTTTTCATCAAATTCCTGCATGACCCTGTCATCAAAATGCTCCCTGCCCTTCTCATCACAATGCACCACACCCTTGTCATCAAAATGCTCCATGACCATTGTCATCACAAAGCTCCATGGCCCTTGGCATCACAATGCTCCATGTCATTGTCATCATAATGCTCCATGAACCCTCCCATCACATGGCTCCATGCCCTTGTCATCACAAAGCACCATGACACTTGTCATCACAATGCTCGATGCCCTTCCCATCACAATGCTCCATGCCTTTGTCATTACAATCCTCCATGACCCATGTATCACAGTGTTCCGGGCCTTTGTCATCACAATGCTCCATGCCCACTCTCATCACAATAATACATGAAACATTTCAGACCAATGCTCAATGCCCTTCTCATCACAATGCTCCATTATCTCTGTCATAACAATGCTCCATGACCCCTGCCATCACAATGTTCCACGGCATTGTCATCACAAGGCTCCATGACCCTTGTCTTCACAATGCTCCAAAACTCCTGTAATCACAATGCTCCATGCCCTTGATATCACAAAGCTCCATGACGCATGTCATCAGAATGTTCCATGGCCTTCTCCTCACAATGCTCCATGCCCTTTTCATCACAATGCTCCAAGACCCCGGTAATCACAATGCTCCATGCCCCTCTTCATCAGAATGCTTCATGAGACTTGTCATCACAAGTCTCCATGGTCTTCTCATCATAATGCTCCAGGACCTTGTCATCACCATGCTCCATTCCCTTGTCATCACAATGCTCCATGACACCTGTCATCACAATACTCCATGAATATTTTAAGCCCAATGCTCCGTGACCGTCTCATCACAATGCTCCAAGACCAATATCATCACAATGCTCCATGACCACTGTCATCACAACACTCCATGACACCTGACAACACAATGATCTGGGACTCTTGTCATCACAATGCTCCATTCCCTAGTCATCACAATGCTCCATGACCACTGTCATCACAATACTCCATGAATATTTTCAGCCCAATACTCCATGACGCTTGTCATCACAATGATCCATGCCCTTGTCATCCCAATGCTCCATGACCCCTGTATTCACAATGCTCCGTGACGCTTGTCATCACAGTGCTCCATGACTCCTGTCATCACAATGCTCCTTGCCTTTGTCATCAAAATGCTACATGACCTTCTCATTACAATACTCTATGCACTTGTCATCACAATACTCCATTACCATTATCATCACTATCCTCCATGAACCTTGGGATCACATTGTTTCATGCCCTTGTCATCACAATGCTACATGCTCCTGAAAACAAAATGATCCATGACCTCTGTCATCACAATGCTCCAAATACTTGTGATCACAATGTTCCATAACACTTGTCATCACAACGCTCCATGATGCCTGTCATCACAATAGTCCATGCCCTTTTCATCACAATGCTCCATGACCTTTGTCATCACCATTCTCAATACACTTGTCATCACAATGCTCCATGACACTTGTCGTCAGAATGCTCCTTGAACCCTGTCACGAGAAGGCTGCATGCATTTTTCATCACAA
Organism: Mesoplodon mirus; assembly: GCF_964341445.2. Classification (NCBI taxonomy): domain Eukaryota; kingdom Metazoa; phylum Chordata; class Mammalia; order Artiodactyla; family Ziphiidae; genus Mesoplodon; species Mesoplodon mirus. The sequence continues at coordinate 665,244 of NW_028295613.1, read as the reverse complement.
AGCCCCATGCCGTTTTCATCACAATGCTCCATGCCATTGTCATCAAAATACTCCACAAGCTTTTCATCAGAATGCTCCATGACCCTTGCCATCAATATTCTCCATGCACTTGTCAGCACAATGCTCCCTGAACCTTGTCATCACTATGCTCCAAGCCATTGTCATCACAATGCTCCATTACCTTTGTCATCAGAATCCTCCATGACACTTGTCATCACAATGCTCCATGCCATTGTCATCACAATGGGCCAATACATATGTCATCACAGTGCTCTGTGACACCTCTTTTCACAATACTGCATGACCTGGTCATCACAATGCTCCATGCCCTTGTCATCACAATGCGCCATTCCGACTGTCATCACAATAATCCATGAAACTTATTAGACCAATACTCCATGCCCTTGTCATCACAATACTCCATGCCCTTGTTCTCACAATGTTCCAAGACCCCTGTAATCAGAATGCTCCATGCCCCTTTTCATCAGTATGCTCCATGAGACTTGTCATCACAAGGCTCCATGGTTTTCTCATCACAATGCTCCATGCCCTTGTCATCACAATGCACCATGTCCACTGTCATCACAATCATCTATGAAATTTGTCAGACCAATGCTCCATGTCCCTGTTATCACAGTGCTCCATGCCCTTGTCATCACAATGCTCCATGACCCCTGTCATCACAATGCCCCGTGACTCCAGTCATCACAATGATTCATAACGTTTGTCATCACAACGGTCCATGCCCGCGTCATCACAAAGCTCTGTGACCATTTTAACCACAATGCTCCATGAACTTTTCATCACAATGCTCCGTGACCCTTGTCATCACAATGCTCCATGCCTTTGTCAGAACAATGCTCCATGACCTTTGTCATCACAATGTGCCATGCACTTTTCATCACAATGATCCACAACCTTGTCATCGCTATGCTCCATAAACATTGTAATCACAATGCTCCATGAACTTCTCATCCAAATGCTCTCTCACATGAGATACCACAATGTTCCACCACTACTCATCACAATCCTCGCTCAACCCTGTTATCACAATGTTCCATGACCTCTGTCATCACAATGCTACATCCCCTTATCAGCACAATGTTCCATGACCCCTGACATCACAATGTTCCATAACCCCTGTCATCAAAATGCTCCATGACCCTTTTCATCCCGAAGATCCATGACCCCTGGCATCACAATGTTCTATAACCCCTCTCATCAAAATGTTCCATTACACTTTTCATCAAATTGCTGCATGAACTTGTCACCAAAATGCTCCCTGCCCTTCTCATCACAATGCACCACACCCTTGTCATCAAAATGCTCCATGACAATTGTCATCACAAAGCTCCATGGCCCTTGGCATCACAATGCTCCATGTCATTGTCATCACAATGCTCCATGAACTCTCTCATCACATGGCTCCGTGCCCTTGTCATCACAAAGCACCATGACACTTGTCATCACAATGCTCGATGCCATTCTCATCACAATGCTCCTTGCCCTTGTCATTACAATCCTCCATGACCGATATATCACAGTGTTCCGTGCCCTTGTCATCACAATGCTCCATGCCCACTCTCATCACAACAATCCATGAAATATTTCAGACCAATGCTCAATGCTCTTCTCATCACAATGCTCCATTATCTCTGTCATAACAATGCTCCATGACACCTGCCATCACAATGTTCCACGGCCTTGTCATCACAAGGCTCCATGACCCTTGTCATCACAATGCTCCAAGACCCCTGTAATCACAATGCTCCATGCCCTTTTCATCACAGTGCTCCATGACGCATGTAATCAGAATGTTCCATGGCCTTCTCCTCACAATGCTCCATGCCCTTGTCATCACAATGCTCCAAGTCCCCTGTAATCACAATGCTCCATGCCCCTTTTCATCAGGATGCTCCATGAAACTTGTCATCACAAGTCTCCCTGCTCGTCTCATCACAATGCTCCAGGACATTGTCATCACCATGATCCATTCCATTGTCATCACAATCCTCCATGTCCCCCGTCATCACAATACTCCAGGAACATTTTCAGCCCAATTCTCCATGACCCTTGTCATCACAATGATCCATGCCCTTGTCATCCTAATGCTCCATGACACCTGTATTCACAATGCTCCGTGTTGCTTGTCATTACAATGCTCCATGACACATGTTCATCACAATGCTCTATGCCATTCTCAGCACAATGCTCCATGCCCTTTTCATCATAATGCTCCATGACCCCTGTCATCACAATGCTCCGTTACACCAGTCATCAAAATTCTTCATAACATTTGTCATCACAGTGGTCGATACCCATGTCATCACAAGGCTCTGTTACCTTTGTAACCACAATGCTCCATGAACTTTTCATCACAATGCTCCGTGACACTTGCCATCACAATGCTCCATACCTTTGTCAGAAAAATGCTCCATGACACTTGTCATCACAATGTGCCACACGCTTTTCATCCCAACGGTTCAGAAATTTGTCATCGCAATGCTCCATAAACATTGTAATCACAATGCTCCATTCCCTTCTCATCACAATTCTCCATTACCTCTGTCATCACAATGCACCAAGACCCCTGTAATCACAAAGCTCCATGCCCTTGTCATCACAAAGCTCCATGACGCATGTCATCAGAATGTTCCATGGCCTTCTCCTCACAATGCTCCATGCCATTATCATCCCAATGCTCCATGACCCCTGTATTCACAATGCTCTGTGACGCTTGTCATCACAGTGCTCCATGACACCTGTCATCACAATGCTCCATGCCTTTGTCAGCAAAATGCTGCATGACCTTGTAATTACAATGCTCTATGTGCTTGTCATCACAATACTGCATTACCATTGTCATCACTATCCTCCATGTACGTTGGGATCCCATTGCTTCATGCCCTAATCATCACAATGCTCCATGTTCCTTGTAATCAAAATGATCCATGACCACTGTCATCGCAATGCTCCAAACCCTTGTGATCACAATGTTCCATAACACTTTTCATCACAGTGCTCCATGATGCCTGTCATCACAATACTCCATGCCCTTTTCATCACAATGCTCCATGACCTTTTTCATCACAATTCTCAATACACTTGTCATCACAATGCTCCCTGACACTTGTCGTCAGAATGCACCTTGAACCCTGTCACGAAATGGCTCCTTGCCTTTTTCATCACAAAGCCCCATGCCATTTTCATCACAATGCTCCATGCCATTGTCATCAAAATACTCCACAAGCTTGTCATCAGAATGCTCCATGACCCTTGTCATCACAATTCTCCATGCACTTGTCAGCACAATGCTCCCTGAACCTTGTCATCACTATGCTCCAAGCCATTGTCATCACAATGTTCCTTTACCTTTGTCATCAGAATCCTCCATGAAACTTGGCATCACAATGCTCCATGCCATTGTCATCACAATGGGCTAATACATATGTCATCACAATGCTCCGTGACACCTCTACTCACAATACTGCATGAACTGGTCATCACAATGCTCCATGCCGCTGTCATCACAAAGCTCCATGACACATGTCATCAGATTGTTCCATGGCCTTCTCATCAAAATGCTCCATGCCCTTGTCATCACAATGCTCCAAAACCCCTGTAAAAACAGTGCTCCATGCCCCTTTTCATGTCAATGCTCCATGAACCCTGTCATCACAATGCATCATGCCGATCATCATAATGATTCAGGCTATTGTCATCACAATGAAATAAAAATTATCCATGACCTCTGTCATCACAATGCTCCATGACCCCTGTCATCACAACAATCCATGAACATTTTCAGACCAATGCTCCATGACACTTGTCATCAAAATGATCCATGCACTTGTCATCCCAATGCTTCATGACCCCTGTATTCACAATGCTCCGTGACACTTGTCATCACAGTTCTCCATGACACCTGTCATCGCTATGCTCCATGCCTTTGTCAGGAAAATTCTACATGATCTTGTCATTACAATGCTCTATGCGCTTGTCATCACAATGCTAAAAGACCCCTGTAATAATAGTGCTCCATGCCCCTTTTCATCTCAATGCTCCATGAACTCTGTCATCACAATGCACCATGCCCATTATCATAATGCTTCAGGCTATTGTCATCACAATGAAATCAAAATTCTCCATGACCTCTGTCATCATAATGCTCCAATTCCTTGTGATCACAATGTTCCATAACACTTATCATCACAACACCCCATGACGATCATCATCACTATTATCCATGGCCTTCTCATCACCATGCTCCATGAACTTTGTCATCACAATTCTCAATACACTTGTCATCACAATGCTCCCTGACACTTGTCGTCAGAATGCTCCTTGAACCCTGCCACGAAAATACTACATGCCTTTTTCATCACATTGTCCCATGCAGTTTTCATCACAATGCTCCATGCCATTGTCATCAAAATACTCCACAAGCTTGTCATCAGAATGCTCCATGACCCTTGTCATCACAATTCTCAATGTACTTGTCAGCAAAATGCTCCCTGACCCTTGTCATCACAATGCTCCAAGCCATTGTCATCACAAGGCTCCATTACCTTTGTCATCAGATTCTTCCATGACACTTGGCATCACAATGCTCCATGCCATTTTCATCACAATGGGCCATTACATATGTCATCACAATGCTCCCTGACACTTCTCTTCACAATAATGCATGACCTGGTCATCACAATGCTCCATGCCCTTGTCATCACAATGTGCCATACCAAATGTCATCGCAATAATCCATGAAACATATTAGACCAATGCTCCGTGCCCTTGTCATCACAATGCACCATGCCCTTGTTATCACAATGCTCCATGACCCCTGTCATCACCATGCTCCATGACTCCAGTCATCACAATGCTTCATAACATTTGTCATAACAATGGTCCATTCCCGCATCATCACAAGGCTTTGTGACCTTTTTAACTACAATGATTCATGAACTTTTCATCACAATGCTCCTTGACACTTGTCATCACAGTGCTCCATGCCTTTGTCAGAAAAATGCTCCATGACCCTTGTCATCACAATGTTTCACGCGCTTTTTATCACAACGGTCAAAAAATTTGTCATCGCAATGCTCCATAAAACTTGTAATCCCAATGCTCCATGCCCTTCTCATCACAATGCTCCATTACACCTGTCATAACAATGCTCCTTGACCCCTGCCATCACAATGATCTACGGCCTTGTCATCACAAGGCTCAATGACACTTGTCATCACAATGCTCCAAGACACCTGTAATCACAATGCTCCATGCCGTTGTCATCACAAAGCTCCATGACACATGTCATCAGAATGTTCCATGGACTTCTCATCAAAATGCTCCATGCCCATGTCATCAAAATGCTCCAAGACCCCTGTAATCAAAATGCTCCATGCCCCTTTTCATCTCAATGCTCCATGAAACCTGTTATCACAATGCATCATGCCCATCATCATAATGCTTCTGGCTATTTTCAGCACAATGAAATCAAAATTCACCATGACCTCTGTCATCACAATGCTCCATGACACCTGTCATCACAATACTCCATGAACATTTTCAGCCCAATGCTCCATGCCCTTGTCATCACAATGCGCCATTCCAACTGTCACCACAATAATCCATGAAACTTATTAGACCAATGCCCCATGCGCTTGTCATCACAATGCTCCATGCCCTTGTTATCACAATGTTCCAAGACCCCTGTAAACAGAATGCTCCATGCCCCTTTTCATCAGTATGCTCCATGAGAATTGTCATCACAAGGCTCCATGGTTTTCTCATCACAGTGTTCCAGGACCTTGTCATCACAATGCTTCATGACATTGTCATGAAAATTCTCAATGGCCCTTGTCATCATAATGCTACAAGCCGTAGTCATAACAATGCTCCATTATATTTGTCATTACAATCCTCCATTATATTTGGCATCACAATGCTCCATCCCATTGTTATCGCAATGGACCATGATATATGTCATCACAATGCTCCCTGACACCTGTCTTCACAATACTCAATGACCTTGTCATCATAATGCTCCATGCCCTTGTCATCACAATGCACCATGTCCACTGTCATCACAAACATCTATGAAATTTGTCAGACCAATGCTCCATGCCCCTGTCTTCACAATGCTCCATGACCCCTGTCATCACAATGCCCCGTGACTCCAGTCATCACAATGCTTCATAACGTTTGTCATCACAACGGTCCATGCCCGCGTCATCACAAGTCTCTGTTACCATTTTAACCACAATGCTCCATGAACTTTACATCACAAGGCTCCATGACCCTTGTCATCAAATGCTCCATGCCTTTGTCAGAACAATGCTCCATGACCCTTGTCATCACAATGTGCCATGCGCTTTTCATCACAATGATCCACAACCTTGTCATCGTTATACTCCATAAACCTTGTAATCACAATGCGCCATGAACTTCTCATCCAAATGCTCTCTCACCAGAGTTATCACAATGTTCCATCACTAGTCATCACAATCCTCCCTCACCCCTGTTATCACAATGTTCCATGACCCCTGTCATCACAATGCTACATCCCCTTATCATCACAAAGTTCCATGACCCATGACATCACAATGTTCCATAACCACTGTCATCAAAAGGCTCCATGACACTTTTCATCCCAAAGCTTCATGACCCCTGGCATCACAGTGTTCTATAACCCCTGTCATTAAAATGTTCCATTACAATTTTCATCAAATTGCTGCATGACCCTGTCATCAAAATGCTCCCTGTACTTCTCATCCCAATGCACCACACACTTGTCATCAAAATGCTCCATGACCTTTGTCATCACAATGCTCCATGAACCTTGACATCACAATGCTCCATGTCATTATCATCACAATGCTCCATGAACCCTCTCATCATATGGCTCCATGCCCTTGTCATCACAAAGCACCATGACACTTGTCATCACAATGCTCGATGTCCTTCTCATCACAATGCTCCATGCACTTGTCATTACAATCCTCCATGACCCATGCATCACAGTGCTCCGTGCCCTTTTCATCACAATGCTCCATGCCCACTCTCATCACAACAATCCATGAAATATTTCAGACCAATGCTCAATGCTCTTCTCATCACAATGCTCCATTACCTCTGTCATAACAATGCTCTATGACACCTGCGATCACAATGTTCCACGGCCTTGTCATCACAAGGCTCCATGACCCTTGTCATCACAATGCTCCAAGACCCCTGTAATCACAATGCTCCATGCCCTTTTCATCACAAAACTCCATGACGCATGTAATCAGAATGTTCCATAGCCTTCTCCTCACAATGCTCCATGCCCTTGTCATCGCAATGCTCCAAGACCCCTGTAATCACAATGCTCCATGCCCCTTTTCATCAGGATGCTCCATGAAACTTGTCATCACAAGTCTCCCTGGTCATCTCATCACAATGTTCCAGGACCTTGTCATCACCATGCTCCATTCCATTGTCATCACAATGCTCCATGAACCCCGTCATCACAATAATCCAGGAATATTTTCAGCCCAATTCTCCATGACCCTTGTCATCACAATGATCCATGCCTTTGTCATCCTAATGCTCCATGACCCCTATATTCACAATGCTCCGTGACGCTTGTCATCACAATGCTCCATGACACATGTCATCACAATGCTCTATGCCATTCTCAGCACAATGCTCCATGCCCTTTGCATCACAATGCTCCATGACCCCTGTCATCACAATGCTCCGTGACTCCAGTCATCACAATTCTTCATAACATTTGTCATCACAATGGTCGATACCCGTGTCATCACAAGGCACTGTTACCTTTGTAACGACAATGCTCCATGAAATTTTCATCACAATGCTCCGTGACACTTGTCATCACAATGCTCCATGCCTTTGTTAGAAAAATGTTCCATGACACTTGTCATCACAATGTGCGACAGGCTTTACATCCCAACGGTCCAGAAATTTGTCATCGCAATGCTCCATAAAACTTGTAATCACAATGCTCCATTCCCTTCTCATCACAATTCTCCATAACCTCTGTCATCACAATGCACCAAGACCCCTGTAATCACAAAGATCCATGCCCTTCTCATCACAAAGCTCCATGACACATGTCATCAGAATGTTCCATGGCCTTCTCCACACAATGAGCAATGCCCTTGTCATCACAATGCTCCAAGACCCCTGTAAGCACAATGCTCCATGCCCCTTTTCATCAGAATGCTCCATGAGACTTGTCATCACAAGGCTCCATGGTCATCTCATCACAATGCTCCAGGACCTTGTCATCACCATGCTCCATTCCCTTGTCATCACAATGCTCCATGAAGCCTGTCATCACAATACTCCATGAACATTTTCAGCCCAATGCCCCATGACCTTCTCATCACAATGCTCCAAGACCAATATCATCACAATGCTCCATGATCACTGTCATCACAACACTCAATGACACCTGAAAACACAATGATCCGGGACTCTTGTCATCACAATGCTCCTTTCCCAACTCATCACAATTCTCCATGACCCCTTTCATCACATTACTCCATGAACATTTTCAGCACAATGCTCCAAGACCCTTGTCATCACAATGATCCATGCCCTTGTCATCCCAATGCTCCATGACCCCTGTATTCACAATGCTCTGTGACGCTTGTCATCACAGTGCTCCATGACACCTGTCATCACAATGCTCCATGCCTCTGTCAGCAAAATGCTACATGACCTTTTCATTACAATGCTCTATGTGCTTGTCATCACAATACTGCATTACCATTGTCATCACTATCCTCCATGAACCTTGGGATCCCATTGCTTCATGCCCTTGTCATCACAATGCTCCATGCTCCTTGAAATCAAAATGATCCATGACCTCTGTCATCACAATTCTCCAAACTCTTGTGATCACAATGTTCCATAACTCTTTTCATCACAATGCTCCATGATGCCTGTCATCACAATACTCCATGCCCTTTTCATCACAATGCTCCATGACGTTTGTCATCACAATTCTCAATGCACTTGTCATCACAATGCTCCCTGACACTTGTCGTCAGATTGCTCCTTGAAACCTGTCACGAAAAGGCTCCTTGCCTTTTTCTTCACAAAGCCCCATGCCGTATTCATCACAATGCTCCATGCCATTGTCATCAAAATACTCCACAAGCTTGTGATCAGAATGCTCCATGACCCTTGTCATCACAATTATGCATACACTTGTCAGCACAGTGCTCCCTGAACCTTGTCATCAGTATGCGCCAAGCCATTGTCATCACAATGCTCCTTTACCTTTGTCATCAGAATCCTCCATGACACTTGGTATCAAAATGCTCCATGCCATTGTCATCACAATGGGCTAATACATATGTCATCACAATGCTCCGTGACACCTCTTTTCACAATACTGCCTGACCTGGTAATCACAATGCTCCATGCCCTTGTCATCACAATGCGCCATTCCAACTGTCATCACAATAATCCATGAAACTTATTAGACCAATGCTCCATGCCCTTGTCATCACAGTGCTCCATGCCCTTGTTATCACAATGTTCCAAGACCCCTGTAATCAGAATGCTCCATGCCCCTTTTCATCAGTATGCTCCATGAGACTTGTCATCTCAAGGCTCCAAAGATTTCTCATCACAATGCTCCAGGACCTTGTCATCACAATGCTTCACGACATTTTCATGAAAATTCTCATTGGCCCTTGTCATCATAATGCTCCAAGCCGTAGTCATCACAATGCTCCATTATATTTGTCATTACAATCCTCCATTACATTTCGCATCACAATGCTCCATGCCATTGTCATCACAATAGACAATGAGATATGTCATCACAATGCTCCCTGACAACTGTCTTCACAGTAATCCATGACCTTGTCATCATAATGCTCCATGCACTTTTCATCACAATGCACCATGCCCACTGTCATCACAATCATCTATGAAACTTGTCAGACCCATGCTCCATGCACTTGTCATCACAATGCTCCATGCCCTTGTTATCACAGTGATCCATGACCCGTGTCATCACAATGTTACGTGATTCCAGTCATCACAATGCATCATGACCTTTGTCATCACAATGGTCCATGCCCTCATCATCAACAGTCTCTGTGACCTTCTTAAGCACAATGCTCCATGAACGTTTCATCACAATGCTCTTTGACCCTTTACATCGCAATACTCCATGAACGTTTTCACCCCAATGCTCCATGACCTTCTCATCACCATGCTCCATGACCAATATCATCACAATGGTCCATGACCACTGTCGTCACAAAACTCCATGACACCTGACAACACAATGATCTGGGACTTTTGTCATCACAATGCTCCATTCCCTAGCCATCACAATGCTCCATGACCCCTGTCATCAACATACTCCATGAATATTTTCAGCCCAATGCTCCATGACCCTTGTCATCACAATGATCCATGAAATTTGGGATCACATTGCTTCATGCCCTTATCATTAAAATGCTCCATGCTACTTGAAATCAAAATGATCCATGACCTCTGTCATCACAATGCTCCAAACCCTTGTGATCACAATGTTCCATAACACTTGTCATCACAATGCTCCATGATGCCTCTCATCACAATACTCCATGCCCTTTTCATCACAATGCTCCATGACTTGTCATCACAATTCTCAATACACTTGTCATCACAATGCTCCCTGACACTTGTCATTAGAATGCTCTTTGAACCCTGTCACGAAACGTCTCCATGCCTTTTTCATCACAAGGCCCCATGCCATTTTCATCACAATGCTCCATGCCATTGTCATCAAAATACTCCACAAGCTTGTCATCAGAATGCTCCATGACACTTGTCATCACAATTCTCCATGCACTTGTCAGCACGATGCTCCCTGACCCTTGTCATCACAATGCTCCAAGCCATTGTCATCACAAAACTCCATTGCCTTTGTCATCAGAATCCTCCAGGACACTTGGCATCACAATGCTCCATGCCATTGTCATCACAATGGGCCATTACATATGTCATCACAATGCTCCCTGACATCTGTCTTCACCATATTCCATGACCTTCTCATCACAATGCTCCATGCCCTTGTCATCACAATGTTCCTAGACCCATGTAATCACTATGGTCCATGCCCCTTTTCATCAGTATGCTCCGTGAGATTTGTCATCACAAGGCTCCATGGTTTTCTCATCAAAATGCTCCAGGAATTTTTTTTAACACAATGCTTCATGACCTTGTTATGAAAATTCTCAATGGCCCTTGTCATCATAATGCTCCAAGCCCTAGTCATCACAATGCTCCATTATATTTTCTATCACAATCCTCCATTACATTTCGCATCACAATGCTCCATTACAGTGTCATCGCAATGGACCATAACATATGTCATCACAATGCTCCCTAACATCTGTCTTCACCATATTCCATGACATTCTCATCACAATGCTCCATGCCCTTGTCATCACAATGCACCATGTCCACAGTCATCACAATAATCTAAGCAACATGTCAGAACAATGTTTCATGCCCGTGTCATCACAATGCTCCATGCCCTTGTCATCACAATGCTCCATGACCCCTGTATTCACAATGCTCCGTGACGCTTGTCATCCCAGTGCTCCATCACACCGGTCATCACAATGCTCCATGCCTTTGTCAGCAAAATGCTACATGAAATTTTCATTACAATGCTCTATGTGCTTGTCACCACAGTACTCCATTAACATTTTCATCACAATCGTCCATGAACCTTGGAATCACATTGCTTCATGCCCTTGTCATCACAATGCTCCATGATCCTTGAAATCAAAATGATCCGTGACCTCTGGCATCACAATTCTTCAAACCCTTGTGATCACAATGTTCCATAACACTTGTCATCACAACGCTCCATGATGCATGTCATCACAATATTCCATGCCCTTTTCATAACAATGCTCCGTGACCCTTGTCATCACAATTCTCCATGCCTTTGTCAGAACAATGCTCCATGACCCTTGTCATCACAATGTGCCGTGCGCTTTTCATCACAATGATCCACAACCTTGTCATCGCTATGCTCCATAAACCTTGTAATCACAATGCTCCATGAACTTCACATCCAAATGCTCTCTCACATGAGATATCACAATGTTCCATCACTAGTCATCACAATCCTCCCTCACACCTGTTATCACAATGTTCCATGACCCCTGTCATCACAATGCTACATCCCCTTATCAGCACAATGTTCCTTGACCCCTGACATCACAATGTTCCATAACCCCTGTCAGCAAAATGCTCCATGACCCTTTTCATCCCAAAGCTCCATGACCCCTGGCATCACAATGTTCTATAACCCCTGTCATCAAAATATTCCATTACACTTTTCATCAAATTGCTGCATGACCCTGTCATCAAAATGCTCCCTGCCCTTCTCATCACAATGCACCACACACTTGTCATCAAAATGCTCCATGACCTTTGTCATCACAAAGCTCCATGACACTTGGCATCACAATGCTCCATGTCATTGTCATCACAATGCTCCATGAACCCTCTCATCACATTGCTCCATGCCTTTGTCATCACAAAGCTCCATGACACTTGTCATCACAATGCTCGATGCCTTTCTCATCACAATGCTCCATGCCGTTGTCATTACAATCCTCCATGACCCATGTATCACAGTGTACCGTGCCCTTTTCATCACAATGCTCCATGCCCACTCTCATCACAATAATCCATGAAACATTTCAGACCAATGCTCAATGCCCTTCTCATCACAATGCTCCATTACCACTGTCATAACAATGCTCTATGACCCCTGTCATCACAATGTTCCACGGCCTTGCCATCAAAAGGCTCCATGACCCTTGTCATCACAATGCTCCAAGACCCCTGTAATCACAATGCTCCATGCCCTTGTCATCACAAATCTCCATGACGCATGCCATCAGAAAGTTCCATGGCCTTCTACTCACAGTACTCCATGCCCTTGTCATCACAATGCTCCAAGCCATTGTCATCACAAAACTCCATTACCTTTGTCATCAGAATCCTCCAGGACACTTGGCATCACAATGCTCCATGCCATTGTCATCACAATGGGCCATTACATATGTCATCACAATGCTCCCTGACATCTGTCTTCACCATATATCATGACCTTCTCATCACAATGCTCCATGCCCTTGTCATCACAATGTTCCTAGACCCATGTAATCACTATGGTCCATGCCCCTTTTCATCAGTATGCTCCGTGAGATTTGTCACCACAAGGCTCCATGGTTTTCTCATCAAAATGCTCCAGGACTTTTTATCACAATGCTTCATGACCTTGTTATGAAAATTCTCAATGGCCCTTGTCATCATAATGCTCCAAGCCCTAGTCATCACAATGCTCCATTATATTTTCCATCACAATCCTCCATTACATTTCGCATCACAATGCTCCATTACAGTGTCATCGCAATGGACCATAACATATGTCATCACAATGCTCCCTAACATCTGTCTTCACCATATTCCATGACCTTCTCATCACAATGCTCCATGCCCTTGTCATCACAATGCACCATGTCCACAGTCATCACAATAATCTAAGCAACATGTCAGACCAATGTTTCATGCCCGTGTCATCACAATGCTCCATGCCCTTGTCATCACAATGCTCCATGACCCCTGTATTCACAATGCTCCGTGACGCTTGTCATCCCAGTGCTCCATCACACCGGTCATCACAATGCTCCATGCCTTTGTCAGCAAAATGCTACATGACCTTTTCATTACAATGCTCTATGTGCTTGTCACCACAGTACTCCATTAACATTTTCATCACAATCCTCCATGAACCTTGGAATCACATTGCTTCATGCCCTTGTCATCACAATGCTCCATGATCCTTGAAATCAAAATGGTCCGTGACCTCTGGCATCACAATTCTTCAAACCTTTGTGATCACAATGTTCCATAACACTTGTCATCACAACGCTCCATGATGCATGTCATCACAATATTCCATGCCCTTTTCATAACAATGCTCCGTGACCCTTGTCATCACAATGCTCCATGCCTTTGTCAGTACAATGCTCCATGACCCTTGTCATCACAATGTGCCGTGCGCTTTTCATCACAATGATCCACAACCTTGTCATCGCTATGCTCCATAAACCTTGTAATCAGAATGCTCCATGCACTTCTCATCCAAATGCTCTCTCACATGAGATATCACAATGTTCCATCACTAGTCATCACAATCCACCCTCACCCCTGTTATCACAATGTTCCATGACCCCTGTCATCACAATGCTACATCCCCTTATCAGCACAATGTTCCTTGACCCCTGACATCACAATGTTCCATAACCCATGTCAGCAAAATGCTCCATGACCCTTTTCATCCCAAAGCTCCATGACCCCTGGCATCACAATGTTCTATAACCCCTGTCATCAAAATATTCCATTACACTTTTCATCAAATTGCTGCATGACCCTGTCATCAAAATGCTCCCTGCCCTTCTCATCACAATGCACCACACACTTGTCATCAAAATGCTCCATGACTTTTGTCATCACAAAGCTCCATGACCCTTGGCATCACAATGCTCCATGTCATTGTCATCACAATGCTCCATGAACCCTCTCATCACATTGCTCCATGCCTTTGTTATCACAAAGCTCCATGACACTTCTCATCACAATGCTCGATGCCATTCTCATCACAATGCTCCATGCCGTTGTCATTACAATCCTCCATGACCCATGTATCACAGTGTACCGTGCCCTTTTCATCACAATGCTCCATGCCCACTCTCATCACAATAATCCATGAAACATTTCAGACCAATGCTCAATGCCCTTCTCATCACAATGCTCCATTACCACTGTCAAAACAATGCTCTATGACCCCTGCCATCAAAATGTTCCACGACCTTGCCATCAAAAGGCTCCATGACCCTTGTCATCACAATGCTCCAAGACCCCTGTAATCACAATGCTCCATGCCCTTGTCATCACAAATCTCCATGACGCATGCCATCAGAAAGTTCCATGGTCTTCTACTCACAGTACTCCATGCCCTTGTCATCACAATGCTCCAAGATCCCTGTAAACACAATGCTCCATGCCCCTTTTCATCAGAATGCTCCATGAGACTTGTCATCACAAGTCTCCTTCGTCATCTCATCACAATACTCCAGGACCTTGTCATCACCATGCTCCATTCCCTTGTCATCACAATGCTCCATGACACCTGTCATCACAATACTCCATGAATATTTTCAACCCAGTGCTCCATTACCTTCTCATCACAATGCTCCATGACCAGTATCATCACAATGCTCCATGACCACTGTCATCACAATGCGCCATTCCAACTGTCATCACAATAATCCATGAAACTTATTATACCAATGCTCCATGCCCTTGTCATCACAATGCTCCATGCCCTTACTATCACAATGTTCCAAGACCCCTGTAATCAGATTGCTCCATGCCCCTTTTCTTCAGTATGCTCCATGACCCCTGTCATCACAATGCTCCGTGACTCCAGTCATCACAATGCTTCATGACCTTTGTCATCACAATGGTCCATGCCCTCATCATCAAGAGTCTCTGTGACCTTTATAACCACAATGCTCCATGAACTTTTCTTCACAATGCTCTTTATCCCCTGTCATCACAATGCTCTATGCCTTTCTCAGCACAATGCTCCATGACGTATGTCATCAGAATGCTCCATGGCCTTCTCCTCACAGTGCTCCTTGCCCTTGTCATCACAATGCTCCAAGACCCCTGTAATCACAATGCTCCTTGCCCCTTTTCATCAGAATGCTCTATGAGACTTGTCATCACAAGTCTCCATGGTCATCTCATCACAATGCTCCAGGACCTTGTCATCACAATGCTCTGTGACTCTGGTCATCACAGTGTTTCATAATATTTGTCATCACAATGGTCCATGCCCAAGTCATCACAAGGCTCTGTTACCTTTGTATCCACAATGCTTCATGAACTTTTCATCACAATGCTCCGTGACCCTTGTCATCACAGTGCTCCATGCCTTTGTCAGAAAAATGCTCCGTGACCCTTGTCATCACAATGTACCACGCGCATTTTATCCCAACGGTCTACAGATTTGTCATCGCAATGCTCCATAAAACTTGTAATCACAATGCTCCATGCCGTTCTCATCACAACGCTCCATTACCCCTGTCATAACAATGCTCCTTGACCCCTGCCATCACAATGTTCCACGGCCTTGTCATCACAAAGCTCCATGACCCTTGTCATCATAATGCTCCAAGACCCCTGTAATCACAATGATCCATGCCCTTGTCATCACAAAGCACCATGACACATGTCATCAGAATGTTCCATGTCCTTCTCATCAAAATGCTCCATGCCCTTGTCATCACAATGCTCCAAGACCCCTGTAATCAAAATGCTCCATGCCCTTTTTCATCTCAATGCTCCATGAACTCTGTCATCACAATGCATCATGCCCATCATCATAATGCTTCCGGCTATTGACAGCACAATGAAATCAAAATTCTCCATGATCTCTGTCATCACAATGCTCCGTGACCCCTGTCATCACAATACTCCATGAACATTTTCAGCCCAATGCTCCATGACCCTTGTCATCACAATGATCGATGACCCCTGTATTCAGAATGTTCCGTGACACATGTCATCACAGTGCTCCATGACACCTGTCATCACAGTGCTCCATGCCTTTGTCTGCAGAATTCTACATGATCTTGTCATTACAATGCTCTATGCGCTTGTCATCACAATGCTACAAGACCCCTGTAATCACAATGCTCCATGCCCCTTTTCATCTCAATGCTCCATGAAGCCTGTCATCACAATGCACCATGCCCATCATCATAATGCTTCAGGCTATTGTCATTAAAATGAAATCAAAAGTATCCATGACCTCTGTCATCATAATGCTTCAAACACTTGTGATCACAATGTTCCATAACATTTATCATCACAACACCCCATGACGATCATCACAATTATCCTTGGTCTTCTGATCACAGTGCTCCCTGATCTTTGTCATCACATTGCTCAATACACTTGTCTTTACAATGCTCCCTGACACATGTCTTCAGTATGCTCCTTGAACCCTGTCATGACAAGGCTCCATGCCTTTTTCATCACAATGATCCATGCCCTTTTCATCACAATGCTCCAAGACCCCTGTAATCACAATGCTCCATGCCCTTGTCATCAAAAATCTCTATGAGGCATGTCATCAGAATGCTCCATGGCCATTTCCTCACAATGCTCCATGGCATTGTCATCACAATGCTCCATGTACCCTCTCATCACATTGCTCCATGCCCTTGTCATTACAATCCTCCATGACCCATGTATCACATTGTTCTGTGCCCTTGTCATCACAATGCTCCAGCCCTCTCTCATCACAATAATCTATGAAATATTTCAAACCAATGCTCAATGCCCTTCTCATCACAATGCTCTATTACCTCTGTCATAACAATGCACCATGACCACCGGCATCACAATGTTCCACGGCTTTGTCATCACAAGGCTCCATGACCCTTGTCATCACAGTGCTCCAAGAAACTTGTAATCAAAATTCTCCAAGCCCTTGTCATAACAAAGCTCCATGACGCATGTATCAGAAGGTTCCATGGCCTTCTCATCACAATGCTCCATGCCCTTGTCATCACAATGCTCCAAGACCCCTGCAAACACTATGATCCATGCCCATTTTCATCTCAATGCTCCATGAACTCTGTCATCACAATGCACCATGCCCATCATCATAATGCTTCAGGCTATTGTCACTACAATGAAATCCAAATTCTCCATGACCTCTGTCATCATAATGCTCCAAACCCTTGTGATCACAATGTTCCATAACACTTATCATCACAACACCCCATGACGATCATCATCACAGTTATCCATGGTCTTCTCATCACAAAGCTCCATGATCATTGTCATCAAAATGCTCAATACACTTGTCATCACAATACTCCCTGACACCTGTCGTCAGTATGCTCCTTGAACCCTGTGATGACAAGGCTCCATGCCTTTTACATCACAATGATCCATGCCTTTTCATCACAATGCTCCAAGACCCCTGTAATCACAATGCTCCATGGCCTTGTCAGCACAAAGCTCCATGACGCATGTCATCAGAATTCTCCATGGCCTTCTCCTCAAAATGCTCCATGCCCTTGTCATCACAATGCTCCAAGACCACTGTAATCACAATGCTCCATTCCCCTTTTCATTAGAATGCTCCAAGAGACTTGTCATCACAAGTCTTCATGGTCATCTCATCACAATGCTCCAGGACATTGTCATCACCATGCTCTATTCCCTTGTCATCACAATGCTCCATGACCCCTGTCATTACAATAATCCATTAACATTTTCAGCCCAATGCTCCACGACCTTCTCATCACAATGCTCCATGACCAATATCATCACAATGCTCCATGACCACTGTCATCACAACCACCCATAACACCTGACAACACAATGATCCGGGACTCTTGTCATCACAATGCTCCATGCCCTTGTCATCACAATGCACCATGTCCCTGTCATCACAATAATCTATGAAACTTGTCAGACCAATGCTCCATTCCCCTTTCATCACAATGCTCCATGCACTTGTTATCACAAAACTCCATGACCCCTGTCATCACAATGCTCCGTGACTCCTGTCATCACAATGTTCCATAACCCTTGTCATCACAAAGCTCCATGACCACTGTCATCACAATACTCCATGCACTTTTCATCACAATGCTCCATGAACTTTGTCATCACAATTCTCAGTACATTGTCATCACAATGCTCACTGACATTTGTCGTCAGAATGCTCCATGAAACCTGTCACGAAAAGTCTCCATGCCATTTTCATCACAATGCCCCATGCCGTTTTCATCACAATGCTCCATGCCATTGTCATCAAAATACTCCACAAGCTTGTCACCAGAAAGCTCCATGACCCTTGTCATCACAATTCTCCATGCACTTGTCAACACAATGCTCCTTGACCCTTGTCATCGCCATGCTCCAAGCCATTGTCATCACAATGCTCTATTAAATTTGTCATCAGAATCCTCCATGACACTTGGCATCACAATGCTCCATGCCATCGTCATCACATTGGGCCATTACATATGGCATCACAATGCTCCCTGACACCTGTCTCACAATACTGCATGACCTGGTCATCACAATGCTCCATGCCCTTGTCATCACAAAGCGCCATTCCAACAGTCATCGCAATAATCCATGAAACTTATTAGACAAATGATCCATGCCCTTGTCATCACAAAGTTCCTTGCCCTTTTTATCACAATGCTCCATGTCCCCTGTATTCACAATGCTCCGTGACGCTTGTCATCACAGTGCTCCATGACACCTGTCATCACAATGCTCCATGCCTTTGTCAGCAAAATGCTACATGACCTTGTCATTATAATGCTCTATGCGCTTGTCATCACAATACTCCATTACCATTGTCATCACATCCTCCATGAACCTTGGGATCACATTGCTTCATGCCCTTGTCATCACAACGCTCCATGATGCCTATCATCACGATACTCCATGCCCTATTCATCACAATGCTCCATGACCATTGTCATCACAATTCTCAATACACTTTTCATCACAATGCTCCCTGACACTTGTCATCAGAATGCTCCAAACCCTTGTGATCACAATGTTCCATAACACTTGTCATCACAATGCTCCATGATGCCTCTCATCACAATACTCCATGCCCTTTTCATCACAATGCTCCATGACTTGTCATCACAATTCTCAATACACTTGTCATCACAATGCTCCCTGACACTTGTCATTAGAATGCTCTTTGAACCCTGTCACGAAACGTCTCCATGCCTTTTTCATCACAAGGCCCCATGCCATTTTCATCACAATGCTCCATGCCATTGTCATCAAAATACTCCACAAGCTTGTCATCAGAATGCTCCATGACACTTGTCATCACAATTCTCCATGCACTTGTCAGCACGATGCTCCCTGACCCTTGTCATCACAATGCTCCAAGCCATTGTCATCACAAAACTCCATTGCCTTTGTCATCAGAATCCTCCAGGACACTTGGCATCACAATGCTCCATGCCATTGTCATCACAATGGGCCATTACATATGTCATCACAATGCTCCCTGACATCTGTCTTCACCATATTCCATGACCTTCTCATCACAATGCTCCATGCCCTTGTCATCACAATGTTCCTAGACCCATGTAATCACTATGGTCCATGCCCCTTTTCATCAGTATGCTCCGTGAGATTTGTCATCACAAGGCTCCATGGTTTTCTCATCAAAATGCTCCAGGAATTTTTTTTAACACAATGCTTCATGACCTTGTTATGAAAATTCTCAATGGCCCTTGTCATCATAATGCTCCAAGCCCTAGTCATCACAATGCTCCATTATATTTTCTATCACAATCCTCCATTACATTTCGCATCACAATGCTCCATTACAGTGTCATCGCAATGGACCATAACATATGTCATCACAATGCTCCCTAACATCTGTCTTCACCATATTCCATGACATTCTCATCACAATGCTCCATGCCCTTGTCATCACAATGCACCATGTCCACAGTCATCACAATAATCTAAGCAACATGTCAGAACAATGTTTCATGCCCGTGTCATCACAATGCTCCATGCCCTTGTCATCACAATGCTCCATGACCCCTGTATTCACAATGCTCCGTGACGCTTGTCATCCCAGTGCTCCATCACACCGGTCATCACAATGCTCCATGCCTTTGTCAGCAAAATGCTACATGAAATTTTCATTACAATGCTCTATGTGCTTGTCACCACAGTACTCCATTAACATTTTCATCACAATCGTCCATGAACCTTGGAATCACATTGCTTCATGCCCTTGTCATCACAATGCTCCATGATCCTTGAAATCAAAATGATCCGTGACCTCTGGCATCACAATTCTTCAAACCCTTGTGATCACAATGTTCCATAACACTTGTCATCACAACGCTCCATGATGCATGTCATCACAATATTCCATGCCCTTTTCATAACAATGCTCCGTGACCCTTGTCATCACAATTCTCCATGCCTTTGTCAGAACAATGCTCCATGACCCTTGTCATCACAATGTGCCGTGCGCTTTTCATCACAATGATCCACAACCTTGTCATCGCTATGCTCCATAAACCTTGTAATCACAATGCTCCATGAACTTCTCATCCAAATGCTCTCTCACATGAGATATCACAATGTTCCATCACTAGTCATCACAATCCTCCCTCACACCTGTTATCACAATGTTCCATGACCCCTGTCATCACAATGCTACATCCCCTTATCAGCACAATGTTCCTTGACCCCTGACATCACAATGTTCCATAACCCCTGTCAGCAAAATGCTCCATGACCCTTTTCATCCCAAAGCTCCATGACCCCTGGCATCACAATGTTCTATAACCCCTGTCATCAAAATATTCCATTACACTTTTCATCAAATTGCTGCATGACCCTGTCATCAAAATGCTCCCTGCCCTTCTCATCACAATGCACCACACACTTGTCATCAAAATGCTCCATGACCTTTGTCATCACAAAGCTCCATGACACTTGGCATCACAATGCTCCATGTCATTGTCATCACAATGCTCCATGAACCCTCTCATCACATTGCTCCATGCCTTTGTCATCACAAAGCTCCATGACACTTGTCATCACAATGCTCGATGCCTTTCTCATCACAATGCTCCATGCCGTTGTCATTACAATCCTCCATGACCCATGTATCACAGTGTACCGTGCCCTTTTCATCACAATGCTCCATGCCCACTCTCATCACAATAATCCATGAAACATTTCAGACCAATGCTCAATGCCCTTCTCATCACAATGCTCCATTACCACTGTCATAACAATGCTCTATGACCCCTGTCATCACAATGTTCCACGGCCTTGCCATCAAAAGGCTCCATGACCCTTGTCATCACAATGCTCCAAGACCCCTGTAATCACAATGCTCCATGCCCTTGTCATCACAAATCTCCATGACGCATGCCATCAGAAAGTTCCATGGCCTTCTACTCACAGTACTCCATGCCCTTGTCATCACAATGCTCCAAGCCATTGTCATCACAAAACTCCATTACCTTTGTCATCAGAATCCTCCAGGACACTTGGCATCACAATGCTCCATGCCATTGTCATCACAATGGGCCATTACATATGTCATCACAATGCTCCCTGACATCTGTCTTCACCATATATCATGACCTTCTCATCACAATGCTCCATGCCCTTGTCATCACAATGTTCCTAGACCCATGTAATCACTATGGTCCATGCCCCTTTTCATCAGTATGCTCCGTGAGATTTGTCACCACAAGGCTCCATGGTTTTCTCATCAAAATGCTCCAGGACTTTTTATCACAATGCTTCATGACCTTGTTATGAAAATTCTCAATGGCCCTTGTCATCATAATGCTCCAAGCCCTAGTCATCACAATGCTCCATTATATTTTCCATCACAATCCTCCATTACATTTCGCATCACAATGCTCCATTACAGTGTCATCGCAATGGACCATAACATATGTCATCACAATGCTCCCTAACATCTGTCTTCACCATATTCCATGACCTTCTCATCACAATGCTCCATGCCCTTGTCATCACAATGCACCATGTCCACAGTCATCACAATAATCTAAGCAACATGTCAGACCAATGTTTCATGCCCGTGTCATCACAATGCTCCATGCCCTTGTCATCACAATGCTCCATGACCCCTGTATTCACAATGCTCCGTGACGCTTGTCATCCCAGTGCTCCATCACACCGGTCATCACAATGCTCCATGCCTTTGTCAGCAAAATGCTACATGACCTTTTCATTACAATGCTCTATGTGCTTGTCACCACAGTACTCCATTAACATTTTCATCACAATCCTCCATGAACCTTGGAATCACATTGCTTCATGCCCTTGTCATCACAATGCTCCATGATCCTTGAAATCAAAATGGTCCGTGACCTCTGGCATCACAATTCTTCAAACCTTTGTGATCACAATGTTCCATAACACTTGTCATCACAACGCTCCATGATGCATGTCATCACAATATTCCATGCCCTTTTCATAACAATGCTCCGTGACCCTTGTCATCACAATGCTCCATGCCTTTGTCAGTACAATGCTCCATGACCCTTGTCATCACAATGTGCCGTGCGCTTTTCATCACAATGATCCACAACCTTGTCATCGCTATGCTCCATAAACCTTGTAATCAGAATGCTCCATGCACTTCTCATCCAAATGCTCTCTCACATGAGATATCACAATGTTCCATCACTAGTCATCACAATCCACCCTCACCCCTGTTATCACAATGTTCCATGACCCCTGTCATCACAATGCTACATCCCCTTATCAGCACAATGTTCCTTGACCCCTGACATCACAATGTTCCATAACCCCTGTCAGCAAAATGCTCCATGACCCTTTTCATCCCAAAGCTCCATGACCCCTGGCATCACAATGTTCTATAACCCCTGTCATCAAAATATTCCATTACACTTTTCATCAAATTGCTGCATGACCCTGTCATCAAAATGCTCCCTGCCCTTCTCATCACAATGCACCACACACTTGTCATCAAAATGCTCCATGACTTTTGTCATCACAAAGCTCCATGACCCTTGGCATCACAATGCTCCATGTCATTGTCATCACAATGCTCCATGAACCCTCTCATCACATTGCTCCATGCCTTTGTTATCACAAAGCTCCATGACACTTCTCATCACAATGCTCGATGCCATTCTCATCACAATGCTCCATGCCGTTGTCATTACAATCCTCCATGACCCATGTATCACAGTGTACCGTGCCCTTTTCATCACAATGCTCCATGCCCACTCTCATCACAATAATCCATGAAACATTTCAGACCAATGCTCAATGCCCTTCTCATCACAATGCTCCATTACCACTGTCAAAACAATGCTCTATGACCCCTGCCATCAAAATGTTCCACGACCTTGCCATCAAAAGGCTCCATGACCCTTGTCATCACAATGCTCCAAGACCCCTGTAATCACAATGCTCCATGCCCTTGTCATCACAAATCTCCATGACGCATGCCATCAGAAAGTTCCATGGTCTTCTACTCACAGTACTCCATGCCCTTGTCATCACAATGCTCCAAGATCCCTGTAAACACAATGCTCCATGCCCCTTTTCATCAGAATGCTCCATGAGACTTGTCATCACAAGTCTCCTTCGTCATCTCATCACAATACTCCAGGACCTTGTCATCACCATGCTCCATTCCCTTGTCATCACAATGCTCCATGACACCTGTCATCACAATACTCCATGAATATTTTCAACCCAGTTCTCCATTACCTTCTCATCACAATGCTCCATGACCAGTATCATCACAATGCTCCATGACCACTGTCATCACAATGCGCCATTCCAACTGTCATCACAATAATCCATGAAACTTATTATACCAATGCTCCATGCCCTTGTCATCACAATGCTCCATGCCCTTACTATCACAATGTTCCAAGACCCCTGTAATCAGATTGCTCCATGCCCCTTTTCTTCAGTATGCTCCATGACCCCTGTCATCACAATGCTCCGTGACTCCAGTCATCACAATGCTTCATGACCTTTGTCATCACAATGGTCCATGCCCTCATCATCAAGAGTCTCTGTGACCTTTATAACCACAATGCTCCATGAACTTTTCTTCACAATGCTCTTTATCCCCTGTCATCACAATGCTCTATGCCTTTCTCAGCACAATGCTCCATGACGTATGTCATCAGAATGCTCCATGGCCTTCTCCTCACAGTGCTCCTTGCCCTTGTCATCACAATGCTCCAAGACCCCTGTAATCACAATGCTCCTTGCCCCTTTTCATCAGAATGCTCTATGAGACTTGTCATCACAAGTCTCCATGGTCATCTCATCACAATGCTCCAGGACCTTGTCATCACAATGCTCTGTGACTCTGGTCATCACAGTGTTTCATAATATTTGTCATCACAATGGTCCATGCCCAAGTCATCACAAGGCTCTGTTACCTTTGTATCCACAATGCTTCATGAACTTTTCATCACAATGCTCCGTGACCCTTGTCATCACAGTGCTCCATGCCTTTGTCAGAAAAATGCTCCGTGACCCTTGTCATCACAATGTACCACGCGCATTTTATCCCAACGGTCTACAGATTTGTCATCGCAATGCTCCATAAAACTTGTAATCACAATGCTCCATGCCGTTCTCATCACAACGCTCCATTACCCCTGTCATAACAATGCTCCTTGACCCCTGCCATCACAATGTTCCACGGCCTTGTCATCACAAAGCTCCATGACCCTTGTCATCATAATGCTCCAAGACCCCTGTAATCACAATGATCCATGCCCTTGTCATCACAAAGCACCATGACACATGTCATCAGAATGTTCCATGTCCTTCTCATCAAAATGCTCCATGCCCTTGTCATCACAATGCTCCAAGACCCCTGTAATCAAAATGCTCCATGCCCTTTTTCATCTCAATGCTCCATGAACTCTGTCATCACAATGCATCATGCCCATCATCATAATGCTTCCGGCTATTGACAGCACAATGAAATCAAAATTCTCCATGATCTCTGTCATCACAATGCTCCGTGACCCCTGTCATCACAATACTCCATGAACATTTTCAGCCCAATGCTCCATGACCCTTGTCATCACAATGATCGATGACCCCTGTATTCAGAATGTTCCGTGACACATGTCATCACAGTGCTCCATGACACCTGTCATCACAGTGTTCCATGCCTTTGTCTGCAGAATTCTACATGATCTTGTCATTACAATGCTCTATGCGCTTGTCATCACAATGCTACAAGACCCCTGTAATCACAATGCTCCATGCCCCTTTTCATCTCAATGCTCCATGAAGCCTGTCATCACAATGCACCATGCCCATCATCATAATGCTTCAGGCTATTGTCATTAAAATGAAATCAAAAGTATCCATGACCTCTGTCATCATAATGCTTCAAACACTTGTGATCACAATGTTCCATAACATTTATCATCACAACACCCCATGACGATCATCACAATTATCCTTGGTCTTCTGATCACAGTGCTCCCTGATCTTTGTCATCACATTGCTCAATACACTTGTCTTTACAATGCTCCCTGACACATGTCTTCAGTATGCTCCTTGAACCCTGTCATGACAAGGCTCCATGCCTTTTTCATCACAATGATCCATGCCCTTTTCATCACAATGCTCCAAGACCCCTGTAATCACAATGCTCCATGCCCTTGTCATCAAAAATCTCTATGAGGCATGTCATCAGAATGCTCCATGGCCATTTCCTCACAATGCTCCATGGCATTGTCATCACAATGCTCCATGTACCCTCTCATCACATTGCTCCATGCCCTTGTCATTACAATCCTCCATGACCCATGTATCACATTGTTCTGTGCCCTTGTCATCACAATGCTCCAGCCCTCTCTCATCACAATAATCTATGAAATATTTCAAACCAATGCTCAATGCCCTTCTCATCACAATGCTCTATTACCTCTGTCATAACAATGCACCATGACCACCGGCATCACAATGTTCCACGGCTTTGTCATCACAAGGCTCCATGACCCTTGTCATCACAGTGCTCCAAGAAACTTGTAATCAAAATTCTCCAAGCCCTTGTCATAACAAAGCTCCATGACGCATGTATCAGAAGGTTCCATGGCCTTCTCATCACAATGCTCCATGCCCTTGTCATCACAATGCTCCAAGACCCCTGTAAACACTATGATCCATGCCCATTTTCATCTCAATGCTCCATGAACTCTGTCATCACAATGCACCATGCCCATCATCATAATGCTTCAGGCTATTGTCACTACAATGAAATCCAAATTCTCCATGACCTCTGTCATCATAATGCTCCAAACCCTTGTGATCACAATGTTCCATAACACTTATCATCACAACACCCCATGACGATCATCATCACAGTTATCCATGGTCTTCTCATCACAAAGCTCCATGATCATTGTCATCAAAATGCTCAATACACTTGTCATCACAATACTCCCTGACACCTGTCGTCAGTATGCTCCTTGAACCCTGTGATGACAAGGCTCCATGCCTTTTACATCACAATGATCCATGCCTTTTCATCACAATGCTCCAAGACCCCTGTAATCACAATGCTCCATGGCCTTGTCAGCACAAAGCTCCATGACGCATGTCATCAGAATTCTCCATGGCCTTCTCCTCAAAATGCTCCATGCCCTTGTCATCACAATGCTCCAAGACCACTGTAATCACAATGCTCCATTCCCCTTTTCATTAGAATGCTCCAAGAGACTTGTCATCACAAGTCTTCATGGTCATCTCATCACAATGCTCCAGGACATTGTCATCACCATGCTCTATTCCCTTGTCATCACAATGCTCCATGACCCCTGTCATTACAATAATCCATTAACATTTTCAGCCCAATGCTCCACGACCTTCTCATCACAATGCTCCATGACCAATATCATCACAATGCTCCATGACCACTGTCATCACAACCACCCATAACACCTGACAACACAATGATCCGGGACTCTTGTCATCACAATGCTCCATGCCCTTGTCATCACAATGCACCATGTCCCTGTCATCACAATAATCTATGAAACTTGTCAGACCAATGCTCCATTCCCCTTTCATCACAATGCTCCATGCACTTGTTATCACAAAACTCCATGACCCCTGTCATCACAATGCTCCGTGACTCCTGTCATCACAATGTTCCATAACCCTTGTCATCACAAAGCTCCATGACCACTGTCATCACAATACTCCATGCACTTTTCATCACAATGCTCCATGAACTTTGTCATCACAATTCTCAGTACATTGGCATCACAATGCTCACTGACATTTGTCGTCAGAATGCTCCATGAAACCTGTCACGAAAAGTCTCCATGCCATTTTCATCACAATGCCCCATGCCGTTTTCATCACAATGCTCCATGCCATTGTCATCAAAATACTCCACAAGCTTGTCACCAGAAAGCTCCATGACCCTTGTCATCACAATTCTCCATGCACTTGTCAACACAATGCTCCTTGACCCTTGTCATCGCCATGCTCCAAGCCATTGTCATCACAATGCTCTATTAAATTTGTCATCAGAATCCTCCATGACACTTGGCATCACAATGCTCCATGCCATCGTCATCACATTGGGCCATTACATATGGCATCACAATGCTCCCTGACACCTGTCTCACAATACTGCATGACCTGGTCATCACAATGCTCCATGCCCTTGTCATCACAAAGCGCCATTCCAACAGTCATCGCAATAATCCATGAAACTTATTAGACAAATGATCCATGCCCTTGTCATCACAAAGTTCCTTGCCCTTTTTATCACAATGCTCCATGTCCCCTGTATTCACAATGCTCCGTGACGCTTGTCATCACAGTGCTCCATGACACCTGTCATCACAATGCTCCATGCCTTTGTCAGCAAAATGCTACATGACCTTGTCATTATAATGCTCTATGCGCTTGTCATCACAATACTCCATTACCATTGTCATCACATCCTCCATGAACCTTGGGATCACATTGCTTCATGCCCTTGTCATCAGAATGCTCCATGCTCCTTGAAATCAAAATGATCCATGACCTCTGTCATCACAATGCTCCAAACCCTTGTGATCACAATGTTCCATAACACTTGTCATCACAACGCTCCATGATGCCTGTCATCACAATACTCCATGCACTTTTCATCACAATGCTCCATGACCTTTGTCATCACAATTCTCAATACACTTGTCATCACAATGCTCCCTAACACTTGTCGTCAGAATGCTCCTTGAACACTGTCACGGAAAGGCTCCATGTCTTTTTCATCACAAAGCCCCATGGCATTTTCATCACAATGCTCCATGCCATTGTCATCAAAATACTCCACAAGCTTGTCATCAGAATGCTCCATGACACTTCTCATCACAATTCTCCTTGCACTTGTCAGCACAATGCTCCCTGACCCATGTCATCACAATGCTCCAAGCCATTGTCATCACAATGCTCCATTACCTTTGTCTTCAGAATCCCCCATGACACTTGCTATCACAATGCTCATGCTACTGTCATAAAAATGGGCCATTACGTATGTCATCACAATGCACCCTGACACCTCTCTTCACAATACTTCATGCCCTTGTCATCACAACGCTCCATGCCCTTGTCATCAGAAATCGCCATTCCAACTCTCATCGCAATAATCCATTAAAACTTATTAGACCAATGCTCCATGCCCTTGTCATCACAATGCTCCAAGCCGTTGTTATCACAATGCTCCATGATCCCTGTCATCACAACGTTCCATGACTCCAGTCATCACAATGCTTCATGACCTTTGTCATCACAATGGTCCATGCCCTCATCATCAACAGTCTGTGTGACATTTTTAACCACAAAGCTCCATGAACTTTTCATCACAATGATCTTTGACCCTTGTCATCGCAATTCTCTATGCCTTTCTCAGCACAATGCTCCATGACCGTTTTCATCACAATGCTCCCTGCGATTGTCAGCACCATGCTCCTCGACACATGTCATCACAATACACCATGCGTTTGTCATCACAGTGCTCCACAATCTTGTCATCACAATGCTCCAGAAACATTGTCATCACAATGCTCCATGCGCTTCTCATCAAAATGCTCTCTCCCCACTGATATCACAATGTTACATCACTATTCGTCACAATACTCCCTCGCCCCTGTCATCACAATCTTCCATGACTCCTGTCATCAAAATGCTACATGCATTATGATCACAATGTTCGATGACCACTGACATCACAATGTTTCATAACCCCTGTCATCAAAATGCTCCATGACCCTTTTCATCAAAATGCTCCATGACCCCTGACATCACAGTGTTCCATAACCCCTGTCATCAAAATGTTCCATGACACTTTTCATCAAATTGCTCCATGACACTGTCATCACAATGCTCCCTGCACTTCTCATCACAGTGCACAACGCCCTTGTCATCAAAATGCTCCATGACCTTTGTCATCACAAAGATACATGACCCTTGGCATCACAATGTTCCATGTCATTGTCATCACGATGCTCCATGCACGCTCTCATCACATTGCTCCATGCCCTTGTCATCACAAAGCTCCATGACGCATGTCATCAGAATGCTCCATGGCCTTCTCATCACAATGCTCCATGCCCTTGCCATCACAATGCTCCATTAACCCTGTCATAACAATGCTCCATGGCGCCTGCCAACACAATGTTCCATGGCCTTGTCATCAAAAAGCTCCATGACCCTTCTCATCACAATGCTCCAAGACCCCTGTAATCACAATGCTCCATGCACTTCTCATCCAAATGCTCTCTCACCTGAGAAATCACAATTTTCCATCACTAGTCATCACAATCCTCCCTCAACCCTGTAATCACAATGTTCCATGACACCTGACATCACAATATTCCATAACCACTGTCATCACAATGCTCCATGACACATTTCATACCAAAGCTCCATGACCCATGGCATCACAATGTTCTGTAACACCTGTCATCAAAATGTTACATTACACTTTTCATCAAATTGCAGCATGAATCTGTCATCAAAATGCTCCCTCTCCTTCTCATCACAATGCACCACACGCTTGTCATCAAAATGCTCCATGACCGTTGTCATCACAAAGCTCCATGACCCTTGGCATCACAATGCTCCATGTCATTGTCATCACAATGCTCCCTGAACACTCTCATCCCATTGCTCCATGCCCTTGTCATCACAAAGCTCCATGACACTTGTCGTCACAATGCTCGATGCCCTTCTCATCAAAATGCTCCAGGCCATTTTCCTCACAATCCTCCATGACCCATGTATCACAGTGATCCGTGCCCTTGTCATCACAATGCTCCATGCCCACTCTCATCACAATAATCCATGAAAACTTTCGGGCCAATGCTCAATGCACTTCTCATCACAATGCTCCATTACCTCTGTCATAAAAATGCTCCATGACACCTGCCATCACAATGTTCCACGTCCTTGTCATCACAAGGCTCCCTGACCCTTGACATCACAATGCTCCAAGACCCCTGTAATCACAATGCTCCATGCCACTTTGCATCTCAATGCTCCATGAACCCTGTCATCACAATACACCATGCCCATCATCATAATGCTTCATGCTATTGTCATCACAATGAAATCAAAATTCTCCATGACCTCTGTCATCATAATCCTCCAAACCCTTGTGATCACAATGTTCCATAACACTTATCATCACAATTCCCCATGACGCTCATCATCACAATTATCCATGGTATTCTCATCACAATGCTCCATGACCTTTGTCATCACAATGCTCAATACACTTGTCATCACAATGCTCCCTGACACTTGTCGTCAGTATGCTCCTTGAACCTTGTCATGACAAGGCTCCATGCCTTTTTCATCACAATGATCCGTGCCTTTTTCATCACAATGCTCCAAGATCACTGTCATCACAATTCTCCATGTGCTTGTCATCACAAAACTCCATGAAGCATGTCATCAGAATGCCCCATGGCCTTCTCATCACAATGCTCCATGCCCTAGTCATCACAATGCTCCAAGACCCCTGTAATCACAATGCCTCATGCCCCTTTTCATCAGAATGCTCCGTGAGACTTCTCATCACAAGTCTCCATGGTCATCTCATCTCAAAGCTCCAGGAACTTGTCATCACCATTCTCCATTCCCTTGTCATCACAATGCTCCATGACCCCTGTCATCACAATGATCCATTAACATATTCAGCCCAATGCTCCACGACCTGCACATCACAATACTCCATGGCCAATATCACCACAATGCGCCATGACCACTGTCATCACAAGAGTCCATGACTCCTGACAACACAATGATCCGGGACTCTTGTCATCACAATGCTCCATTCCCTACTCATCACTATGCTCCATGACCCCTGTCATCACAGCACTCCATGAACATTTTCAGCCCAGTGCTCCATGACACTTGTCATCACAATGATCCATGCCCTTGTCATCCCAATGCTCCATGACCCCTGTATTCACAATGCTCCATGACACTTGTCATCACAGTGCTCCATGTTGCCTGTCATCACAATACTCCATGCCCTTTTCATCACAATGCTCCATAACCTTTGTCATCACAATTCTCAATATACATGTCATCACAATGTTCCCTGACATTGTCATCAGAATGCTTCTTGAAACCTGCCATGAAAAGGCTCCATGTCTTTTTCATCACAAAGCCCCATGCCATTTTCATCACAATGCTCCATGCCATTGTCATCAAAATACTCCACAAGCTTGTCATCAGAATGCTCCATGACCCTTGTCATCACAGTTCTCCATGGAATTGTCAGCACAATGCTCCCTGTCCCATGTCATCACAATGCTCCAAGCCTTTGTCATCACAGTATTCCATAACCTTTGTCATCAGAATCCTCCATGACACTTGGCATCACAATGCTCCATGCCATTGTCATCACAATGGGCCATTACATATGTCATCACAATGCTCCCTGACACCTCTCTTCACAATACTGCATGACTTGGTCATCACAATGCTCCATGCCCTTGTCATCACAGTGTGCCATTCGAACTGTCATCGCAACAATCCATGGAACTTATTAGACTAATGTTCCATGCCCTTGTCATCACAGTGTTCCATGCCCTTTTTATCACAATGCTTCATGACCTTTGTCATCACAATGGTCCATGCCCTCATCCTCAACAGTCTCTGTGACCTTTTTAACCACAATGCTACATGAACTTTTCATCAAAATGCTCTTTGACCGTTGTCATCACAATACTCCATGCACTTCTCATCAAAATGCCGTCTCACGACTGATATCACAATGGTACATCACTATTTGTCACAATACTCCCTCACCCCTGTCATCACAGTGTTCCATGACTCCTGTCATCACATTGCTACATGCACTTATCATCACAATGTTCGATGACCCCTGGCATCACAATGTTCCATAACATCTGTCATCAAAATGTTCCATGACACTTTTCATCAAATTGCTCCATGACCCTGTCATCACAATGCTCCCTACCCTTCTCATCACAATGCACAATGCCCTTGTCATCAAAATGCTCCATGACCTTTGTCATCACAAAGATCCATGACACTTGGCATCACAATGCTCCATGTCATTGTCATCACAATGCACCATGAATGTTCTCATCACATTGCTCCATGTCCTTGTCATCACAAACCTCCATGACACATGTCATCAGAATTCTCCATTGCCTTCTCATCACAATGATCCATGCCCTTGCCATCACAATGTTCCATAACCCCTGTCATAACAATGCTCCATGAACCCTGTAATCACGATGTTCCATGGCCTTGTCATCACAAGGCTCCATGACCCTTCTCATCACAATACTCCAAGAAGCCTGTAATCACAATGCTCTATGCCCCTTTTCCTCTCAATGATCCATGAACCCTGTCATCACAATGCACCATGCCCATCATCATAATGCTTCATGCTATTGTCATCACAATGAAATCAAAAGCCTCCATGACATTTGACATAACAATGCTCCAAACCCTTGTGATCACAATATTCCATGACACTTGTCATCACAATTCCCCATGAAGCTCATCATCACAATTATCCATGGTCTTCTCATCACAATGCTCCATGACCTTTGTCATCACAATGATCAATACACTTGTCATTAATATGCTCCCTGACCCTTGTTGTCTGTATGCTCCTTGAACCCTGTCATGACAAGGCTCCATGCCTTTTTTGTCACAATGATCCACGCACTTTTCATCACAATGCTTCAAGACCCCTGTAATCACAAAGCTCCATGCCCTTGTCATCACAAAGCTCAAATACGTATGTCTTCAGAATGCTCCTTGTCCTTCTCCTCACAATGCTCCATGCCCCTGTCATCACAATGCTCCATGACACCTGTCATCACAATGCTCCGTGATTCCAGTCATCACAATGCTTCATAACGTTTGTCATCACAATTGTCCTTGCCAGCGTCATCACAAGGCTCTGTGACCTTTGTAATCACAATGCTCCATGAATTTTCATCACAATTCTCTGTGACCCTTGTCATCACAATGCTCCATGTCTTTGTCAGAACAATGCTCCATGACCATTGTCATCACAATGTGCCACACGCATTTCATCACAGCGGTCCACAACCTTATCATTGCAATGCTCCATAATCTTTGTAATCACAATGGTCCATGCACTTCTCATCAAAATGCTCTCTCACCAGAGATATCACAATGTTCCATCACTAGTCATCACAATACTCCCTCAACCATGGAATCAAAATATTCCATGACCCTGTCATCACAATGCTACATCCCCTTATCATCACAATGTTCCATGACCTCTGACATCACAATGTTCCATAAGCCCTGTCATCAAAATGCTCCATGACCCTTGTCATCACAATTCTCCATGCACTTGTCAGCACAATGCTCCCTGACCCTTGTCATCACAATGTTCCAAGCCATTGTCATCACTGTGCTCCATTACCTTTGTCATCTGAATCCTCCATGTCACTTGGCATCACAATGCTCCATGCCATTGTCATCACAATGGGCCATTACATATGTCATCAAATTGCTCCCTGACACCTGTCTTCACAGTACTGCATGCACTGGTCATCACAATGCTCCATGCCCTTGTCATCACAATGCGCCATTCCAACTGTCATCGTAATAATCAATGAAGCTTACTAGACCAATGTTCCATGCCCTTGTCATCACAATGCTCCATGTCTTTTTATCACAAAGTTCCATGACCCTTGTCATCACAATGCTCCGTGACTCGAGTCATCACAATGCTTCATGAATTTTGTCATCACAGTGGTCCATGCCCTCGTCATCAACAGTCTCTGTGACCTGTTTAACCACAATGCTTCATGAACTTTTCATCACACTGCTCTTTGACCCTTGTCATCACAGTGCTCCATGTGCTTGTCAGCACAATGCTCCATGACACATTTCATCACAATGCACCATGCGCTTTTCATCACAGTGCTCCACAGTCTTGTCATCACAATTCTCCATGCACTTCTCATCAAAATGCTCTCTCACCACAGATATCAAAATGTTACATCACTATTCGTCACAATACTCCCTCACCCGTGTTATCACAATGTTCCATGACTCCTGTCATCACAATGCTACATGCATTTATCATCAAAATGTTCGATGACCACTGACATCACAATGCTCCATAAAAGCTGTCATCAAAATGCTCCATGACCTTTTTCATAAAAATGCTCCATGACCCCTGACATCACAATGTTCCATAACCTCTGTCATTAAAATGTTACATGACCCTTTTCATCAAATTGCTCCATGGCCCTGTCATCACAATGCTCCCTGCCCTTCTCATCACAATGCACAACGCACTTGTCATCAAAATGCTCCATGACCTTTGTCATCACAAAGATCCATGACCCTTGGCATCAAAAACCTCCATGTCATTGTCATCACAATGCTCCATGAACACTCTCATCACATTGCTCCATGCCCTTGTCATCACAAAGCTCCATGACACATGTCATCAGAATGCTCCATGGCCTTCTCATCACAATGCTCCATGCGCTTGCCATCACAATGCTCCATTACACTGTCATAACAATGCTCCATGACCCCTGCCTTCACGATGTTCTGTGGCCTTGTCATCACAAGGCTCCATGACCCTTCTCATCACAATGCTCCAAGACCCCTGTAATCACAATGCTCCATGCCCCTTTTCATCTCAATGATCCATGAACCCTGTCATCACAATGCGCCATGCCCTTCATCATAATGCTTCATGCTATTGTCATCACAATGAAATCAAAATGCTCCATGACCTCTGTCATAACAATTCTCCAAAACCTTGTGATCACAATATTCCATAACACTTGTCATCACAGTGCCCCATGACGCTCGTCATCACAATTATCCATGGTCTTCTCATCACAATGCTCCATGACCTTTGTCATCACAATGCTCAATACACTTGTCATCAAAATGCTCCCTGACACGTGTTGTCTGTATGCTCCTTGAACCCTGTCATGACAAGGCTCCATGCCTTTTTCATCACAATGATCCATGCTCTTTTCATCACAATGCTACAAGACCACTTTAAACACAATGCTCCATGACATTGTCATCACAAAGGTCAATGAAACATGTCTTCAGAATGCTTCTTCGCCTTCTCCTCACAATGCTCCATGCCCATGTCATGACAATGTTCCATGACCCCTGTCATCACAATACTCCATGAATATATTCAGCCCAATGCTCCATGATCCTTGTCATCACATTGAACCATGCCGTTGTCATCCCAATGCTCCGTGACCACTGTATTCACAATGCTTCTTGACGCTTGTCATCACAGTGCTCCATGACACCTGGCATCACAATGCTCCATACCTTTGTCAGCAAATGCTACATGACCTTGTCATTACAATGCTCTATTCACTTGTCAACACAGTACTCCATTGCCATTGTTTTCACAATCCTCCATGAACCTTGGGATCACATTGCTTCATGCCCTTTTCATCGCAATGCTCCATGCTCCTTGAAATCAAAATGATCCATGACCTCTGTCATCACAATTCTCCAAACCCTTGTGATCACAATGTTCCATAACACTTGTCATCACAACGCTCCATGATGCCTGTCATCAAAATACTCCATGCCCTTTTCATCACAATGCTCCATGACCATTGTCATCACAATTCAAAATACACTTGTCATTACAATGCTTCCTGAAACTTGTCGTCAGATTGCTTCTTGAAACCTGTTACGAAAAGGCTCCATGCCTTTTTCATCACAATGCCCCATGCCGTTTTCTTCACAATGCTGCATGCCATTGTCATCAAAATACTCCACAAGCATGTCATCAGAATGTTCCATGAACCTCGTCATCACAATTCTCCATGCACTTGTCAGCACAATGCTCCCTGACCCTTGTCATCACAATACTCCAAGGCATTTTCATCACAATGCTCCATTACCTTTGTCATCAGAATCCTCCATGACACATGGCAAAACAATGCTACATGCCATTGTCATCACAATGGGCCATTACATATCTCATCACAATGCTCCCGGACACCTGTCTTCACAATACTGCATGACCTGGTCATCACAATGTCCCATGCCCTTGTCATCACAATGTGCCATTCCAACTGTCATCACAATAATCCATGAAACTTATTAGACCAATGTTCCATGCCCTTGTCATCACAATGCTCCATGCCCTTGTTATCACAATGGTCCATTACATATGTCATCAAATTGCTCCCTGACACCTGTCTTCACAGTACTGCATGACCTGTTCATCACAATGCTCCATGCCCTTGTCATCACTGTGCGGCATTCCAACTGTCATCACAATAATCCATGAAACTTACTAGAACAATGTTCTATGCCCTTGTCATCACAATGCTCCATGTCCTTGTTATCACAATGCTCCATGACCCCTGTCATCACAATGCTCTGTGACTCCAGTCATCACAATGCTTCATGACCATTTTCATCACAATGCTCCATGCCCTCGTCATGAACAGTCTCTGTGACCTTTTTAACCACAATGCTCCATGAACTTTTCATCACAATGCTCTTTGTCCCTTCTCATCACAATGCTCCATGCGCTTGTCAACACAGTGCTCCATGACACATGTCATCACAATGAACCATGCGCTTGTCATCACAGTGCTCCACAATCTTGTCATCACAATGCTCCATAATATTTGTCATCACAATGCTCCATGCACTTCTCATCAAAATGCTCTCTTACCACTGATATCACAATGCTTCATCACTATTTGTCACAATACCCCCTCAGCCCTGTCATCACAGTGTTCCATGACTCCTGTCATAACAATGCTACATGCACTTATCATAACAATGTTCGATGACCCATGACATCTCAATGTTCCATAACCCCTGTCATCAAAATGTTCCATGACACTTTTCATCAAATTGGTCCATGACCCTGTCATCACAATGCTCCCTGCCATTCTCATTCCAATGCACAACGCCCTTGCCATCAAAATGTTCCATAACTTTTGTCATCACAAAGATCCATGACGCTTGGCATCACAATGCTCCATGTCATTGTCATCACAGTGCTCCATGAACGCTCTCATCACATTGCTCCATGCCCTTGTCTTCACATAGCTCCATGACACATGTCATCAGAATGCTTCATGGCATTCTCATCACAATGCTCCATGCCCTTGCCATCACAATGCTCCATTACCCCTGTCATAACAATGCTCCATGACCCCTGCCATCACGATGTTCCATGGCCTTGTCATCACAAGGCTCCATGACCCTTCTCATCACAATGCTCCAAGAACACTGTAATCACAATTCTCTATGCCACTTTTCATCTCAATGATCCATGAACCCTGTCATCACAATGCACCATGCCCATCATCATAATGCTTCATGCTATTGCCATCACAATGAAATCAAAATGCTCCATGACCTCAGTCATAACAATGCTCCAAACCCTTGTGATCCCAGTATTCCATAACACTTGTCATATCAATGTCCCATGAAGCTCGTTATCACAATTATCCATGGTCTTCACATCACAATGCTCCATGACCTTCGTCATCACAATGCTCAATACACTTTTCATCAAAATGCTCCCTGACACTTGTTGTCTGTATGCTCCTTGAACCCTGTCATGACAAGTCTCCATGCTTTTTTCATCACAATGATCCATGCCATTTTCATCACAACGATCCAAGACCCATGTAATCACAATGCTCCATGACCTTGTCATCACAAAGCTCAATGACACATGCCATCAGAATGCTACTTGGTCTTCTCCTCACAGTGCTCCATGCCCTTGTCATCACAATGTTCCAAGACCCCTGTAATCACAATGCTCCATGCCCCTTTTCCACAGAATGCTCCATGAGAATTCTCATTACAAGTGTCCATGGTCTTCTCATCACACTGCTCCAGGACCTTGTCATCACCATGCTCCTTTCCCTTGTCATCACAATGCTCCATGACACCTGTCATCACCGTAATCCATGAGCATTTTCAGTCCAATGCTCCACGACCTACTCAATCCAATGCTCCATGGCCAATATCATCACAATGCTCCATGACCACTGTCATCACAACACTCCCTGACACCTGACAACACAGTGATCCAGGACTCTTGTCATCACATTGCTCCATTCCCTAGTCATCACAATGCACCATGACACTTGTCATCACAAAGCTCCAAGACCCCTTATATCACAATGTTCTATAACCCCTGCCATCAAAATGTTCCATTACACTTTTTATCAAATTGCTGCGTTACCCGGTCATCAAACTGCTCCCTGCACTTCTCATCACAATGCACCATGACCCTTGGCATCACAATGCTCCATGTCATTGTCATCACAATGCTCCATGAACCCTCTCATCACATTGCTCCATGCCCTTGTCATCACAAAGCTCCATGACACATGTCATCACAATGCTCGATGCGTTCTCATCACAATGCTCTATGCCCCTGTCCTTACAATCCTCCATGACCCATGTATCACAGTCTTCCGTGCCCTTGTCATCACAGTGCTCCATGCCCACTCTCATCACAATAATCCATGAAATATTTCAGACCAATGCTCCATGCCCTTCTCATCAAAATGCTCTATTACTTCTGTCATAACAATGATCCATGACCACTGCCATCACAATGTTCCACGGCGTAGTCATCACAAGGCTCCATGACCCTTGTCATCACAATGCTCCAAGAACCCTGTAATCACAATGCTCCATGCCCTTGTCATCACAATGCTCCAAGATCCCTGTAATCACAATGCTCCATGCCCCTTTTCATCTCAATGCTCCATGAACCCTGTCATCACAATGCACCATGCCCATCATCATAATGCTTCATGCTATTGTCATCACAATGAAATCAAAATTCTCCATGACCTCTGTCATCATAATGCTCCAAAACCTTGTGATCACAATGTTCCATAACACTTATCATCACAACACCCCATGACGATCATCATCACAATTATCCATGGCCTTCTCATCACAATGCTTCATGACATTTGTCATCACAATTCTCAATACATTTGTCATCACAATGCTCCCTGACACTTGTCATCAGAATGCTCCTTGAACTCTGTCACGAAAAGGCTCCATGCCTTTTTCATCACAATGCTCAATGCCGTTTTCATCACAATGCTCCATTCCATTGTCACCAGAACACACCACAAGCTTGTCATCAGAGTGTTCCTCGACCCTTGTCATCACAATTCTCCATGCACTTGTCAACACAATGCACCTTGTCCCTTGTCATCGCAATGTTCCAAGCCATTGTCATCACAATGCTCCATTACCTGTGTCATCAGAATCTTCCATGACACTTGGCATCACAATGCTCCATGCCATCGTCATCACAATGGGCCATTACATATGTTATCACAATGCTCCCTGACACCTGTCTTCACCATACGGCATGACTTCGTCATCACAATGCTCCATGCCCTTGTCATCACAATGTTCCTTGTCCTTTTTATCACAATGCTCCATGACCCCTGTCATCACAATGCTCCGTGACTCCAGTCATCACAGTGCTTCATGACCTTTGTCATCACAATGGTCCAAGCCCTCGTCATCAACAGTCTCTGTGACCTTTTTAACCACAATGCTCCATGAACTATTCATCACAATGCTCTTTGACCCTTGTCATCACAATGCTCTATGCCTTTCTCAGCACAATGCTCCATGACCCTTGTCATCACAATGCTCTATGCCTTTCTCCGCACAATGCACCATGACCCTGGTCATCACAATGCTCCATCCGCTTGTCAGCACAATGCTCCATGACACATGTCATCACAATGCACCATGCGCTTGTCATCACAGTGCTCCACAATCTTGTCATCACAATGCTCCATAAAACTTGTCATCACAATGCTCCATGCACTTCTCATCAAAATGCTCTCTCACCACTGATATCACAATGTTACATCACTATTCGTCAGAATACTCCCTCACCTCTGTCATCACAATGATCCATTATTCCTGTCATCACAATGCTACATGCACTTATCATCACAGTGTTCGATGACCCATGATATCACAATGTTCCATAACCCCTGTCATCAAAATGTTCCTTGACACTTTTCATCAAATTGCTCCATGACCCTGTCATCAAAATGCTCCCTGCCCTTCTCATCACAGTGCACAATGCCCTTGCCATCAAAATGCTCCATGACCTTTGTCATCACAAATATCCATGACCCTTGGCATCACATTGCTCCATGCCCTTGTCATCCCTAAGCTCCATGACACATGTCATCATAATGCTCCATGGACTTCTCATCACAATGCTCCATGCCCTTTCCATCAAAATGCTCCATTACCCCTGTCATAACAATGCTCCATGACACCTGCCATCACGATGTTCCATGGATTTGTCATCACAAGGCTCCATGACCCTTCTCATCACATTGTTCCAAGACCACTGTAATCACAATGCTCCATGCCCATTTTCATCTCAATGATCCAGGATCCCTGTAATCACAATGCTCCATGCCCCTTTTCATCTCAATGATCCATGAACCCTGTCATCACAATGCACCATGCTCATCATCATAATGCTTCATACTATTGTCATCACAATAAATTCAAAATGCTCCATGACCTCTGTCATAACAATGCTCCAAACCCTTGTGATCACGATATTCCATAACACTTGTCATCACAATGCCCCATGACGCTCGTCATCACAATTATCCATGGACTTCTCATCACAATGCTCCATGACCATTGTCATCACAATGATCTATACACTTGTCATCAATATGCTCCCTGACACTTATTGTCTGTATGCTTCTTTTAGCCTGTCATGACAAGGCTCCATGCCTTTTTCATCACAAAGATCCATGCCCATTTCATCAAAATGCTCCAAGACCCATGTAATCACGAAGCTCCATGCCCTTGTCATCACAAAGCTCAATGACGCATGCCATCAGAATGCTCCTTGGACATCTCCTCACAATGCTCCATGTCCTTGTCATCACAAAGTTCCAAGACCCCTGTAATCACAATGCTCCATGCCCTTTTTCATCAGTATGCTCCATGACCCCTGTCATCACAATGCTCCGTGACTCCAGTCATCACAATGCTTCATCACATTTGTCATCACAACGGTCCATGCCCGCGTCATCACAAGGCTCTCTGTCCTTTGTAACCACAATGTTCCATGAACATTTCATCACAATGCTCCGTGACCCTTGTCATCACAATGCTCCATGCCTTTGTCAGAACAATGCTCCATGACCCTTGTCATCACAATGTGACACGCACTTTTCATCACAATGATCCACAACCTTGTCATCGCTATGCTCCATAAACCTTGTAATCACAATGTTCTATGCACTTCTCATCCAAATGCTCTCTCACCTGAGATATCACAATGATCCATCACTAGTTATCACAGTCCTCCCTCACCCCTGTAATCACAGTGTTCCATGACCGCTGTCATCACAATGCTACATCCCCTTATCAACACAATGTTCCATGACCCCTGACATCACAATGTTCCATAACCCCTGTCATCAAAATGCTCCATGACACTTTTCATCCCAAAGCTCCATGCCCCATGTCATCACAATGTTCTATAACCCCTGTCATCTAAATGTTCCATTACACTTTTCATCAAATTGCTCCATGACCCTGTCATCAAAATGCTCCCTGCCCTTCTCATCACAATGCACCACACCCTTGACATCAAAATGCTCCATGACCTTTGTCATCACAAATCTCCATGACCCTTGTCATCACAATACTCCATGTCATTGTCATCACAATGCTCCATGAACCCTCTCATCACATTGCTCCATGCCCTTGTCATCACAAAGCTCCATGACACTTGTCATCACAATGCAAGATGCCCTTGTCATCACAATGCTCCATGCCCACTATCATCACAATAATCCCTGAAACATTTCAGAAAAATGCTTAATGCCCTTCTAATCACAATGCTCCATTACCTCTGTCATAACAATGCTCCTTGACACCTGCCATCACAATGTTCCACGGCCTTGTCATCACAAGGCTCCATGACCCTTGTCATCACAATGCTCCAAGTACCCTGTAATCACAATGCTCCATGCCCTTGTCATCACAAAAATCCATGACGCATGTCATCAGAATGTTCCATGGCCTTCTCCTCACAATGCTCCATGCCCTTGTCATCACAATGCTCCAAGACCCCTGTAATCACAATGCTCCATGCCCCTTTTCATCAGAATGCTCCATAAGATTTGTCATCACAAGTCTCCATGGTCATCTCATCAAAATGCTTGAGGACCTTGTTATCACCATGCTCCATTCCCTTGTCATCACAATGCTCCATGACCCATGTCATCACAATACTCCATGAACATTTTCAGGCCAATGCTCCATGACTTTGTCATCATAATGCTCCATGTCCACTCTCATCACAATGCCCCATTTCATCTGTCATCACAATAATCCATGAAACTTATTAGAGCAATGCTCCATGCCATTGTCATCACAATGCTACATCCCGTTGCTATCACAATGTTCCAAGACCCCTGTAATCAGAATGCTCCATGCCCCTTTTCATCAGTATGCTCCATGAGACTTGTCATCACAAGGCTCCATGGTTTTCTCATCACAAAGCTCCAGGACCTTGTCATCACAATGCTTCACGACATTGTCATGAAAATACTCAAAGGCCCTTGTCATCATAATGCCCCAAGCCCTAGTCATCACAATGCTCCATCATATTTGTCATCACAATCCTCCATTACATTTGGCATCACAATGCACCATGCCATTGTCATCGAAATGGACCATGATATATGTCATCACAATGCTCCCTGACACATGTCTTCACAATAAACCATGACTTTGTCATCACAATGCTCCATGCCCTTGTCATCACAATGCTCCATGAACACTGTCAACACAATGCTTCGTGACTCCAGTCATCACAATGCTTCATAACGTTTGTCCTCACAACGGTCCATGCCCGTGTCATCACAAGGCTCTGTGACCTTTGTAACCAGAATGCTCCATGAACATTTCATCACAATGCTCCGTGACCCTTGTCATCACAATGCTCCATGCCTTTGTCAGA
The DNA here is from genome assembly GCF_964341445.2 of Mesoplodon mirus. Lineage (NCBI taxonomy): Eukaryota > Metazoa > Chordata > Mammalia > Artiodactyla > Ziphiidae > Mesoplodon > Mesoplodon mirus. The sequence continues at coordinate 620,984 of NW_028295613.1, read as the reverse complement.
ACAATGCTCCATGAACCTTGTCATCAAAATGTGCCACGGGCTTTCCATCACAATGATCCACAACCTTGGCTTCGCTATGCTCCATATAACTTGTAATCACAAAGCTCCATGCTCTTCTCATCCAAATGCTCTCTCCTGAGATATCACCATGTTCCCTCACTAGTCATCACAATCCTCCCTCACCCCTGTAATCAAAATGTTCCATGACCCCTGTCATCACCATGTTCCATTCCCTTGTCATTAGAATGCACCATTCCCTAGTCATCACAATGCTCCATGACCCCTGTCATCACAATATTCCATGAACATTTTCAGCCCAATGCTCCATGACACTTGTCATCACAATGATCCATGCCCTTGTCATCCCAATGCTCCATGAACACTGTATTCACAATGCTCCATGACGCTTGTCATCACAGTGCTCCATGACACATGTCATCACAATGCTCCATGCTTTTGTCAGCAGAATGCTACATGACCTTGTCATTACAATGCTTTATGCGCTTGTCATCACAATACTCCATTACCATTGTCATCACAATCCTCCATGAATCTTGGGATCACATTGCTTCAAGCCTTTGTCATCACAATGTTCCATGCTCCTTGAAATCAAAATGATCCATGACCTCTGTCATCACAATGCTCCACACCTTTGTGATCACAGTGTTCCATAGCACTTGTCATCACAACACTCCATGATGCTTGTCATCACAATACTCCATGCCCTTTTCATCACAATGCTCCATGACATTTGACATCACAATTCTCAATACATTGTCATCACAATGCTCCATGATGCTTGTCATCACAATACTCCATGCCCTTTTCATCAAAATGCTCCAGGACATTTGTCACCACAATTCTCAATACATTGTCATCACAATGCTCCCTGACATTTGTCGTCAGAATGCTCATTGAACCCTGCCACAAAAAGTCTCCATGCCTTTTTCATCACAAAGCCCCATGCGGTTTTCATCACAATGCTCCATGCCATTGTCATCAAAATACTCCACAAGCTTGTCAGCAGAATGCTCCATGACCCTGGTCATCACAATTCTCCATGCACTTGTCAGCACAATGCACCCTGACCCTTGTCATCACAATGCTCCAAGCCATTGTCATCACAATGCTCCATTACATTTGTCTTCAGAATCCTCCATTACACTTGGCATCACAATGTTCCATGCCATTGTCATCACAATGGTCCATTACATATGTCATCACAATGCTCCCTGACACCTGTCTTCACAATACTGCATGACCTGGTCATCACAATGCTCCATGCCCTTGTCATCACAATGCTCCATGCACTTGTTATCACAATGCTCAATGACCCCTGTCATCACAATGCTCCGTGACTCCAGTCATCACAATGCTTCATGACCTTTTTCATCACAATGGTCCATGCCCTCACCATCAACAGTCTCTGTGAACTTTTTAACCACAATGCTCCATGAAATTTTCTTCACAATGCCCCTTATCCCCTGTCATCACAATGCTCTATGCCTTTCTCAGCACAATGCTGCATGATGTATGTCATTAGAATACTCCATGGCCTTCTCCTCACAATGCTCCATGCCCTTGTCATCACAATGCTCCAAGACCCCTGTAATCACAATGTTCCATGCCCCTTTTCATCAGAATGCTCCATGAGACTTGTCATCACAAGTCTCCATGGTCATCTCATCACAATGCTCCAGGACCTTGTCATCACAATGCTCCATGACACCTGTCATCACGATGCTCTGTGACTCCAGTCATCAAAATGCTGCATAATATTTGTCATCACAATGGTCCATGCCCGAGTCATCACAAGGCTCTGTTACCTTTGTATCCACAATGCTCCATGAACATTTCAACACAATGCTCCGTGACCCTTGTCATCACATTGCTCCATGCCTTTGTCAGTAAAATGCTCCATGACCATTGTCATCACAATATGCCACGGGCTTTTCATCCCAACGGTCCAAAAATTTGTCATCACAATGCTCCATAAAAATTGTAATCACAATGCTGCATGCCCTTCTCATCACAATGCTCCATTACCCCTGTCATAACAATGCTCCATGACCCCTGCCGTCACAATGTTCCACGGCCTTGTCATCACAAGGCTCCATGACACTTGTCATCACAATGCTCCAAGACCCCTTTAATCACAATGCTCCATGCCGTTGTCATCACAAAGCTCCATGACACATGTCATCAGATTGTTCCATGGCCTTCTCATCAAAATGCTCCATGCCCTTGTCATCACAATGCTCCAAAACCCCTGTAAACACAGTGCTCCATGCCACTTTTCATGTCAATGCTCCATGAACCCTGTCTTCACAATGCATCATGCCGATCATCATAATGATTCAGGCTATTGTCATCACAATGAAATAAAAATTATCCATGACCTCTGTCATCACAATGCTCCATGACCCCTGTCATCACAACAATCCATGAACATTTTCAGACCAATGCTCCATGACACTTGTCATCAAAATGATCCATGCACTTGTCATCCCAATGCTTCATGACCCCTGTATTCACAATGCTCCGTGACACTTGTCATCACAGTTCTCCATGACACCTGTCATCGCTATGCTCCATGCCTTTGTCAGGAAAATTCTACATGATCTTGTCATTACAATGCTCTATGCGCTTGTCATCACAATGCTAAAAGACCCCTGTAATAATAGTGCTCCATGCCCCTTTTCATCTCAATGCTCCATGAACTCTGTCATCACAATGCACCATGCCCATTATCATAATGCTTCAGGCTATTGTCATCACAATGAAATCAAAATTATCCATGACCTCTGTCATCATAATGCTCCAAATCCTTGTGATCACAATGTTCCATAACACTTATCATCACAACACCCCATGACGATCATCATCACTATTATCCATGGCCTTCTCATCACCATGCTCCATGAACTTTGTCATCACAATTCTCAATACACTTGTCATCACAATGCTCCCTGACACTTGTCGTCAGAATGCTCCTTGAACCCTGCCACGAAAATACTACATGCCTTTTTCATCACATTGTCCCATGCAGTTTTCATCACAATGCTCCATGCCATTGTCATCAAAATACTCCACAAGCTTGTCATCAGAATGCTCCATGACCCTTGTCATCACAATTCTCAATACTTGTCAGCAAAATGCTCCCTGACCCTTGTCATCACAATGCTCCAAGCCATTGTCATCACAATGCTCCATTACCTTTGTCATCAGAATCTTACATGACACTTGGCATCACAATGCTCCATGCCATTTTCATCACAATGGGCCATTACATATGTCATCACAATGCTCCCTGACACTTCTCTTCACAATAATGCATGACCTGGTCATCACAATGCTCCATGCCCTTGTCATCACAATGTGCCATACCAAATGTCATCGCAATAATCCATGAAACATATTAGACCAATGCTCCGTGCCCTTGTCATCACAATGCACCATGCCCTTGTTATCACAATGCTCCATGACCCCTGTCATCACCATGCTCCGTGACTCCAGTCATCACAATGCTTCATAACATTTGTCATAACAATGGTCCATTCCCGCATCATCACAAGGCTTTGTGACCTTTTTAACCACAATGATTCATGAACTTTTCATCACAATGCTCCTTGACACTTGTCATCACAGTGCTCCATGCCTTTGTCAGAAAAATGCTCCATGACCCTTGTCATCACAATGTTTCATGCGCTTTTTATCACAACGGTCAACAAATTTGTCATCGCAATGCTCCATAAAACTTGTAATCCCAATGCTCCATGCCCTTCTCATCACAATGCTCCATTACACCTGTCATAACAATGCTCCTTGACCCCTGCCATCACAATGTTCCACGGCCTTGTCATCACAAGGCTCAATGACACTTGTCATCACAATGCTCCAAGACACCTGTAATCACAATGCTCCATGCCGTTGTCATCACAAAGCTCCATGACACATGTCATCAGAATGTTCCATGGACTTCTCATCAAAATGCTCCATGCCCTTGTCATCAAAATGCTCCAAGACCCCTGTAATCAAAATGCTCCATGCCCCTTTTCATCTCAATGCTCCATGAAACCTGTCATCACAATGCATCATGCCCATCATCATAATGCTTCCGGCTATTGTCAGCACAATGAAATCAAAATTCTCCATGACCTCTGTCATCACAATGCTCCATGACACCTGTCATCACAATACTCCATGAACATTTTCAGCCCAATGCACCATGACCCTTGTCATCACAATGATCCATGACCCCTGTATTCACAATGCTCCGTAACACATGTCATCACAGTGCTCCATGACGCCTGTCATCACAGTGCACCATGCCCATTATCATAATGCTTCAGGCTATTGTCATTACAATGAAATCAAAAGTCTCCGTGACCTCTGTCATCATAATGCTCCAAACCCTTGTGATCACAATGTTCCATAACATTTATCGTCACCACACCCCATGACGATCATCATCACAATTATCCTTGGTCTTCTGATCACAATGCTCCCCGATCTTTGTCATCACAATGCTCAATACACTTGTCTTCAAAATGCTCCCTGACACTTGTCGTCAGTATGCTCCTTGAACACTGTCATGACAAGGCTCCATGCATTTTTCATCACAATGATCCATGCCCTTTTCATCACAATGCTCCAAGACCCCTGTAATCACAATGCTCCATGCACTTGTCATCAAAAAGCTCCATGAAGCATGTCATCAGAATGCTCCATGGCCTTTTCCTCAATATGCTCCATGGCATTGTCATCACAATGCTCCATGTACCCTCTCATCACATTGCTCCATGCACTTGTCATTACAATCCTCCATGACCCATGTATCACAGTGTTCCGTGCCCTTGTCATCACAATGCTCCAGTCCACTCTCATCACAATAAAATATGAAATATTTCAAACCAATGCTCAATGCCCTTCTCATCACAATGCTCAATTACATCTGTCATAACAATGCACCACGACCACTGCCATCACAATGTTCCATGGCCTTGTCATCACAAGGCTCCATGACCCTTGTCATCACAATGCTCCAAGAAACATGTAATCAAAATTCTCCATGCCTTTGTCATAACAAAGCTCCATGACGCATGTCATCAGAAGGTTCCATGGCCTTCTCATCACAATGCTCCATGCCCTTGTCATCACAATGCTCCAAGACCCCTGTAATCACAATGCTCCATGCCCCTTTTCATCTCAATGCTCCATGAACCCTGTCATCACAATGCACCATGCCCGTCATCATAATGCTTCAGGCTATTGTCATCACAATGAAATCAAAATTCTGCATGACCTCTGTCATCATAATGCTCCAAACCCTTGTGATCACAATGTTCCATAACACTTATCATCACAACACCCCATGACGATCTTCATCACAATTATCCATGGTATTCTCATCAAAATGCTCCATGATCATTGTCATCACAATGCTCAATACACTTGTCATCACAATACTCCCTGACACCTGTCGTCAGTATGCTCCTTGAACCCTGTGATGACAAGGCTCCATGCCTTTTACATCACAATGATCCATGCCTTTTCATCACAATGCTCCAAGACCTCTGTTATCACAATGCTCCAAGGCCTTGTCAGCACAAAGCTCCATGACGCATGTCATCAGAATTCTCCATGGCTTCTCCTCACAATGCTCCATGCCCTTGTCATCACAATGCTCCAAGACCCTTGTAATCACAATGCTCCATGCCCTTTTTCATCAGAATGCTCCATGAGACTTGTCATCACAAGTCTCCATGGTCATCTCATCACAATGCTCCAGGACCTTGTCATCACCATGCTCCATTCCCTTGTCATCACAATGCTCCATGACCCCTGTCATTACAATAATCCATTAACATTTCCAGCTGAATGCTACATGACATTCTCATCACAATGCTCCATGACCAATATCATCACAATGCTCCATGACCCCTGTCATCACAACCATCCATAACACCTGACAACACAATGATCCCTGACTCTTGTCATCACAATGCTCCATTCCCTAGTCATCACGATGCTCCATGACCCCTGTCATCACAATAGTCCATGAACATTTTCAGCACAATGCTCCATGAACCTTGTCATCACAATGATCCATGCCCTTGTCATCCCAATGCTCCATGACCCCTGTATTCACAATGCTCCTTGACGCTTGTCATCACAGTGCTCCATGACACCTGTCATCACAATGCTCCATGCCTTTGTCAGCAAAATGTTACATTACCTTGTCATTGCAATGCTCTATGCGCTTGTCATCACAATACTCCATTACCATTGTCATCACAATCCTCCTTGAACATTGGGATCACATTGCTTCATGCCCTTGTCATCACAATGCTCCATGTGCCATGAAATCAAAATGATCCATGACCTCTCTCATCACAATGCTCCAAACCCTTGTGATCACAATGTTCCATAACGCTTGTCATCACAATGCTCTATGATGCCTGTCAACACAATACTCCATGCCCTTTTCATCACATTGCTCCATGACATTTGTCATCACAATTCTCAATACACTTGTCATCACCATGCTCCCTGACACTTGTCGTCAGAATTCTCCTTGAAACCTGTCACGAAAAGGCTCCATGCCTTTTTCATCACTATGCCCCATGCCGTTTTCATCACAATGCTCCATGACATTGTCATTAAAATACTCCACAAGCTTGTCATTAGAATGCTCCATGACACTTGTCATCAAAATTCTCCATGCACTTGTCAGCACAATGCTCCCTGACACTTGTCATCACAATGCTCCAAGCCATTGTCATCACAATGCTCCATTACCTTTGTGATCAGAATCCTCCATGACACTTGGCATCACAATGCTCCATGCCATTGTCATCACAATGGGCCATTACATATGTCATCACAATGCTCCCTGACACCTGTCTTCACAATACTGCATCACCTGGTCATCACAATGCTCCATGCCCTTGTCATCACAATGTGTCATTCCATCTGTCATCACAATAATCCATGAAATATATTAGACCAATGCTCCATGCCCTTGTCATCACAATGCTCCATGTCCTTGTTATCACAATGTTCCAAGACCCCTGTAATCAGAATGCTCCATGCCCCTTTTCATCAGTATGCTCCATGAGACTTGTCTTCACAAGGCTCCATGGATTTCTCATCACAAAGCTCCAGGACCTTGTCATCACAATGCTTCACGACCTTGTCATGAAAATCCTCAATGGCCCTTGTAATCATAATGCTGCAAGCCCTAGTCATCACAATGTTCCATTATATTTGCCATCACAATGCTCCATTACATTTGGCATCACAATGCTCCCTGCCATTGTCATCGCAATGGACCATGACATATGTCATCACAATGCTCCCTGACACCTCTCTTCACAATACTCCATGACCTTCTCATCACAATGCCCCATGCCCTTGTCATCACAATGCACCATGTCCACTGTCATCACAATAATCTATGAAACTTCTCAGACCAATGCTCCATGCCCCTGTCTTCACAATGCCCCATGCCCTGGTTAGCACAATTCTCCATGACCCATGTGCTCACAATGCTCCATGACTCCAGTCATCACAATGCTTCATAACGTTTGTCATCACAACGGGCCATGCCCGCGTCATCACAAGGCCCTGTGTCCTTTGTAACCACAATGCTCCATGAACATTTCATCACACTGCTCCGTGACCCTTGTCATCACAGTGCTCCATGCCTTTGTCAGAACAATGCTTCATGACCCTTGTCATCACAATGTGCCATGCGCTTTTCATCACAATGATCCACAACCTTGTCATGTCTATGCTCCATAAACCTTGTAATCACAATGCTCCATGCACTTCTCATCCAAATGCTCTCTCATCTGAGATATCACAATGTTCCATCACTAGTTATCACAATGCTCCCTCACCCCTGTAATCACAGTGTTCCATACCCCTGTCATCACAATGCTACATCCCATTATCAGCACAGTGTTCCATGACCCCTGACATCACAATGTTCCATAACCCCTGTCATCAAAATGCTCCATGACCCTTTTCATCCCAAAGCTCCATGACCCCTGGCATCACAATGTTCTATAACCCCTGTCATCAAAATGTTCCATTACACATTTCATCAAATTGCTGCATGACCCAGTCAACAAAATGCTCCCGGCCCTTCTCATCACAATGCACCACACCCTTGTCATCAAAATGCTCCATGACCTTTGTCATCACAAAGCTCCATGACCCTTGGCATCACAATGCTCCATGTCATTGTCATCGCAATGCTCCATGAACCCTCTCATGACATTGCTCCATGCCCTTGTCATCACAAAGCTCCATGACACTTGTCATCACAATGCTCGATGCGTTCTCATCACAATGCTCCATGCCCCTGTCATTACAATCCACCATGACCAATGTATCACAGTCTTCCGTGCCCTTGTCATCACAATGCTCCATGCCCACTCTCATCACAATAATCCATGAAATATTTCAGACCAATGCTCAATGCCCTTCACATCAATATGCTCCATTACTTCTGTCATAACAATGATCCATGACCACTGCCATCACAATGTTCCACAAACTTGTCATCACAAGGCTCCATGACCCTTGTCATCACAATGCTCCAAGAACCCTGTAATCACAATGCTCCATGCCCTTGTCATCACAGTGCTCCAAGATCCCTTTAATCACAATGCTCCATGCCCCATTTCATCTCAATGCTCCATGAACCCTGTCATCACAATGCACCATGCCCATCATCATAATGCTTCAGGCTATTGTCATCACAATGAAATAAAAATTCTCCATGACCTCTGTCATCATAATGCTCCAAAACCTTGTGATCACATTGTTCCATAACACTTATCATCACAACACCCCATGACGATCATCATCACAATTATCCTTGGCCTTCTCATCACAATGCTCCATGACCTTTGTCATCACAATTCTCAATACACATGTCATCACAATGCTCCCTGACACTTGTCATCAGAATGCTCCTTGAACCCTGTCACAAAAACGCTCCATGCCGTTTTCATCACACTGTCCCATGCGGTTTTCATCACAATGCTCCATGCGCTTGTCAGCACAATGTTCCATGACACATGTCATCACAATGCACCATGCGCTTATCATCACTGTGCTCCACAATCTTGTCATCACAATGCTCCATAAAAGTTGTCATCCCAATGCTCCATGCACTTCTCATCAAAATGCTCTCTCACCACTGATATCACAATGCTACATCACTATTTGTCACAATACTCCCTCACCCCTGTTATCACAATATTCCATGACTCCTGTCATCACAATGCTACATGCACTTATCATCATAATGTTCGATTACCCATGACATCACAATGTTCCATAACACCTGTCATCAAAATGTTCCTTGACACTTTTCATCAAATTGCTCCATGACCCTGTCATCACAATGCTCCCTGCACTTCTCATCACAATGCACAACACCCTTGCCATCAAAATGCTCCATGACCTTTGTCATCAAAAATATCCATGACCCTTGGCATCACAATGTTCCATGTCATTGTCATCACAATGCTCCATGAACGCTCTCATCACATTGCTCCATGCCCTTGACTTCACATAGCTCCATGACACATGTCATCAGAATGCTCCATGACCTTCTCATCACAATGCTCCATGCCCTTGCCATCACAATGCTCCATTATACCTGTCATAACAATGCTCCATGACCCCTGCCATCACGATGTTCCATGGCCTTGTCATCACAAGGATCCATGACATTTCTCATCACAATGCTCCAAGAACACTGTAATCACAATGCTCTATGCCCCTTTTCATCTCAATGATCCATGAAACCTGTCATCACAATGCACCATGCCCATCATCATAATGCTTCATGCTATTGTCATAACAATGAAATCAAATGCTCTATGACCTCTGTCATAACAATGCTCCAAACCCTTGTGATCACAATATTCCATAACACTTGACATCAGAATGCCCCATGACGCTCGTCATCACAATTATCCATGGTATTCTTAACACAATGCTCCAAGACCTTCGTCATCACAATGCTCAATACACTTGTCATCATACTGCTCCCTGACACTTATTTTCTGTATGCTCCTTTTACCCTGTCATGACAAGTCTCCATGCCCTTTTCATCACAATGCTCCAAGACCCATATAATCATGATGCTCCATGCACTTGTCATCACAAAGCTCAATGATGCATGCCATCAGAATGCTCCTTGGACTTCTCCTCACAATGCTTCATGCCCTTGTCATCACAAAGTTCCAAGACCCCTGTAATCACAATGCTGCATGCCCTTTTTCATCAGTAAACTCCATGAGATTGTCATCACATGGCTCCATGGTTTTGTCATCATAATGCTCCCAGCCCTATTCATCACAATGCTCCATTATATTTGTCATCACAATACTCCATTACATTTGGCATCACAATGCTCCCTGCCATTGTCATCTCAATGGCCCATGCCATATGTCATCCCAGTGCTCCATGACCCCTGTATTAACAATGTTCCGTGACGCTTGTCATCACAGTGCTGCATGACACCTGTCATCACAATCCTCCATGCCTTTTTCAGCAAAATGCTACATGACCTTGTCATTACAATGCTCTATGCGCTTTTCATCACAATACTCCATTACCATTGTCATCACTATCCTCCATGAACATTGGGATCACATTGCTTCATGCCCTTGTCATCACAATGCTCCATGCACCTTGAAATCAAAATGATCCAAGACCTCTGTCATCGCAGTGCTCCAAACACTTGTGATCACAATGTTCCATAACACTTGTCATCACAATGCTCTATGACGCCTATCATCACAATACTCGATGCTCTTTTCATCACAATGCTCCATGACCTTTGTCATCACAAATCTCAATACTCTTGTCATCACAATGTTCCCTGACACTTGTCGTCAGAATGCTCCTTGAAACCTGTCACGAAGAGGCTCCATTCATATTTCATCACAAAGCCCCATGCCGTTTTCATCACAATGATCCATGCCATTGTCATCAAAATACTCCACAAGCTTGTCATCAGAATGCTCCATGACCCTTGTCACCACAATTCTCCATGCACTTGTCAGCACAATGCTCCCTGACCCTTATCATCACTATGCTCCAAGCCATTGTCATCACAATGCTCCATTACCATTGTCATCAGAATCCTCCATGACACATGGCATCACAATGCTCCATGCCATTGTCATCACAATGGGCCAATAAATATGTCATCACAATGCTACCTGACACCACTTTTCACAATACTCCATGACCAGGTCATCACAATGCTCCTGGCCCTTATCATCACAATGCTCCATTAGCTCCGTCATAACAATGGTCCATGACCCCTGCCATCACAATGTTCCACGGCCTTGTCATGACAAGGCTCCATGACCCTTATCATCACAATGGTCCAAGACCCCTGTAATCACAATGCTCCATGCCCTTTATCATCAGAATGCTCCATGAGACTTGTCACCACAAGTCTCCATGGTCATCTCATCACAATGCTCCAGGACCTTGTCATCACCATGCTTCATTCCCTTGTCATCACAATGCTCCTTGACCACTGTCATCACAATACTCCATGATTATTATCAGCCCAATGCTCCATGACCTTCTCATCACAATGCTCCATGACCAATATCATCACAATGCTCCATGACCACTGTCATCACAACACTCCATGACACCTGACAACACAATGATCCGGGACTCTTGTCATCACAATGCTCCATTCCCTAGTCATCACAATGCACCATGACCCCTGTCATCACAATATTCCATGAACATTTTCAGCCCAATGCTCCATGACACTTGTCATCACAATGATCCATGCCCTTGTCATCCCAATGCTCCATGACCCCTTTATTCACAATGCTCCGTGACGCTTGTCATCACAGTGCTCCATGACACCTGTCATCACAATGCTCCATGCATTTGTCAGCAAAATGCTACATGACCTTTTCATTACAATGCTCTATGCGCTTGTCATCACAATACTCCATTACCATTTTCATCACAATACTCCATGAAACTTGTGATCACATTGGTTCATGCCCTTGTCATCACAATGCACCATGCTCCTTGAAATCAAAATGATCCATGACCTCTGTCATCACAATGCTCCAAACACTTGTGATTCCAGTGTCCATAACACTTGTCATTACAACGCTCCATGATGCCTGTCATCACAATACTCCATGCCATTTTCATCACAATTCTCCATGACCTTTGTCATCACAATTCTCAATACACTTGTCATCACAATGCCCCCTGACACTTGTCGTCAGAATGCTCCTTGAACCCTAAAACGAAAAGGCTCCATGCTTTTTTCATCATAAAGCCCCATGCCATTTTCATCACAATGCACCATGCCCTTGACATCAAAACACTCCAAAAGATTGTCATCAGAATGCTCCATGACCCTTGTCATCACAATTCTCCATGCACTTGTCAGCACAATGCTCCCTGACCTTTGTCATCACAATGCTCCAAGCCATTGTCATCACAATGCTCCATTACCTTTGTCATCAGAATCCTCCATGACACTTGGCATCACAATGCTCCATGCCATTGTCATCACAATGGGCCATTACATATGTCATCACAATGCTCCCTGACACCTCTCTTCACAATACTGCCTGACCTGGTCATCAAAATGCTTCATGACCTTGTCATCACAATGCGCCATTTCAACTGTCATCACAATAATCCATGAAACTTATTAGACCAGTGATCCATGCCATTGTCATCACAATGGACCATGACATATGTCATCACAATGCTCCCTGACACGTCTTCACAATACTCCATGCCCTTGTCATCACAATGCTCCATGTCCTTGTCATCACAATGCTACATGCCCACTGTCATCACAATAATCTATGAAACTTGTCAGACCAAATCTCCATGCCCCTTTCATCACAATGCTCCATGCCCTATTCATCAAAATGCTCCATGACCCCTGTCATCACAATGCTCCGTGAATCCAGTCATCACAGTGCTTCATAACGTTTGTCATCACAACGGTCTATGCCCGTGTCATCACAAGGCTCTGTGACCTTTGTAACCACAATGTTCCATGAACTTTTCATCACAATGCTCCATGCCTTTGTCAGAACAATGCTCCATGACCCTTGTCATCACATTGAGCCATGCGCATTTCATCACAATCATACAAAACCTTGTCATTGCTATGCTCCATAAACCTTGTAATCCCAATTCTCCATGCACTTCTCATCCAAATGCTCTCTCACATGAGATATCACAATATTCCATCACTAGTCATCACAATCCTCCCTTAACCCTGTTATCACAATGTTCCATGACCCGTCATCACAATGCTACATCCCCTTATCAGCACAATGCTCCATGACCACTGTCATCAAAATACTCCATGAACATTTTCAGCCCAATCCTCCATGACCCTTGTCATCACAATCATCCATGCCCTTGTCATCCCAATGCTCCATGACCCCTGTATTCACAATGCTCTGTGACGCTTGTCATCACAGTGTTCCATGACCCCTGACATCACAATGTTCCATAACCCCTGTCATCAAAATGTTCCAAGACACATTTCATCCCAAATCTCCATGACCCCTGGCATCACAATGTTCTATAACCCCTGTCATCAAAATGTCCCATTACACTTTTCATCAAATTGCTGCATGACCCTTTCATCAAAATGCTCCCTGCCCTTCTCATCACAATGCACCACAACCTTGTCATCAAAATGCTCAATGACATTTGTCATCACAAAGTTCCATGACCCTTGGCATCACAATGCTCCATGTCATTGTCATCACAATGCTCCATGAACCCACTCATCACATTGCTCCATGCCCTTGTCATCACAAAGCTCCATGACACTTGTCATCACAATGCTCGATGCCCTTCTCATCACAATGTTCCATGCCCTTATCATTAGAATCCTCCATGACCCATGTATCACAGTGTTCCTTGCCTTTGTCATCACAGTGCTCCATGCCCAATCGCATCACAAAAATCCATGAAATCTTTCAGACCAATGCTCAATGCCCTTCTCATCACAATGCTCCATTACCTCTGTCATAACAATGCTCCATGACCCCTGCCCACACAATGTTCCACGGCCCTGTCATCACAAGGCTCCATGACCCTTGTCATCACAATGCTCCAAGACCCCTGTAATCACAATGCTCCATGACCTTGTCATCACAAAGCCCCATGACGCATGCCATCAGAATGTCCCATGGCCTTCTCATCACAATCCTCCATGCCCTTGTCATGACAATGCTCCAAGACACCTGTATTCACAATGCTCCATGCTACTTTTCATCTCAATGCTCCATGAAGCCTGTCATCAGAATGCTCCATGCCCATCATCAAAATGCTTCAGGCTGTTGTCATCACAATGAAATCAAAATTATCCATGACCACTGTCATCATAGTGCTCCAAACCCTTGTGATCACAATGTTACATAACACGTATCATCACAACACCCTATGACGCTCATCATCACAATTATCCATGGTCTTCTCATCACAATGCTCCATGACCTTTGTCATCACAATACTCAATACTGTTGTCATCACAATTCTTCCTGACAATTGTCGTCAGTATGCTCCTTGAACCCTGTCATGACAAGGCTCCATGCCTTTTCATCAAAATGTTCCCAAACACCTGTAATCACAGTGCTCCATGCCCTTGTCATCTCAAAGCTCAATGACACATGTCATCAGAATGCTCCATGGCCTTCTCCTCACAATGCTCCAGGCCCTTGTCATCACAATGCTCCAAGACCCCTGTAATCACAATGCTCCATGCCCCTTTTCATCAGACTGATCCCTGACCCTTGTCATCACAATGCTCCAAGACATTGTCATCACAATGCTCCATTACCTTTGTCATCAGAATCCTCCATGACACTTGGCATCACAATGTTCCATTCCATTGTCATTACAATGGGCCATTATATATGTCATCACGATGCACCCTGACACCTGTCTTCACAATACTGCAAGACCTGGTCATCACAATGCTCCATGTCCTTCTCATCACAATATGCCATTCCAACTGTCATCGCAATAATCCATGAAACATATTAGACCAAAGCTCCATGCCCTTGTCTTCACAATGCTCCATGCCCTTGTTATCACAATGCTCCATGACCCCTGTCATCACAATGCTCCGTGACTCCAGTCATCACAATGCTCCATGACCTTTGTCATCACAATGGTCCATGCCCTCATCATCAACAGTCTCTGTGACTTTTTTAACCACAATGCTCCATGAACATTTCATCACAATGCTCTTTGCCCCTTGTCATCACAATGCTATATGCCTTTCTCAGCACAATGCTCCTTGCCCTTGTCATCACAATGCTCTATGACCCTTGTCATCACAATGCTCTTTGACTCCAGTCATCACAATTCTTCATAACATTTGTCATCACAATGGTCGATGCCCGCGTCATCACAGGGCTCTGTTACATTTGGAACCACAATATTCCATGATATTTTCATCACAATGCTCCGTGACCCTTGTCATCACAATGCTCCATGCATTTGTCCGAAAAATACTCCATGTCCTTTATCATCACAAAGTGCCACGCGCTTTTCACCCCAACGGTCCACAAATTTGACATGGCAATGCTCCATAAACCTTGTAATCACAATGTTCCATGCCCTTCTCATCAAAATGCTCCATTACCCCTGTCATAGCAATGTTCCATGACCCCTGCCATCACAATGTTCCATGGCCTTGCCATCACAAGGCACCATGACCCTTGTCAACACAATGCTCCAAAACACCTGTAATCACAATGTTCCATGCCCTTGTCATCACAAAGCTCCGTGACACATGTCATCAGAATGTTCCATGATCTTCTCATCAAAATGTTCCATGCCCTTGTCATCACAATGCTCCCAAACCCCTGAAATCACAATGCTCCATGCCACTTTTCATCTCAATGCTCCATGAACACTGTCATCACAATGCACCATGCCCATCATCATAATGCTTCCGGCTATTGTCAGCACAGTGAAATCAAAATTCTCTATGACCTCTGTCATCACAATGCTCCATGATCCATGTCATCACAATGATCCATGCTCTTGTCATCCCAATGCTCCATGATCCCTGTATTCACAATGCTCCATGACGCTTGTCATCACAGTGATCCATGACACCTCTCATTACAATGCACCATGCCTTTGTCAGCAAAATGCTACATGACCTTGTCATTACAATGCTCTATGCGCTTGTCAACACAATACTCCATTACCATTGTCATCAAAATCCTCCATGAACCTTGGGATCACATTGCTTCAGGCCCTTGTCATCACAATGCTCCATGTTCCTTGAAATCAAAATGATCCATGACCTCTGTCATCGCAATGATCCAAACCATTGTGATCACAATGTTCCATAACACTTTCATCACAACACTCCATGATGCCTGTCATCACAATACTGCATGCCCTTTTCATCACAATGCTCCATGACCTTTGTCATCACAATTCTCAATACAATTGTCATCACAATGCTCCCTGACACTTGTCGTCAGAATACTTTTTGAACCCGGTCACGAAAGGTTCCATGACTTTTTCATCACAATGCCCCATGCCGTTTTCATCACAATGCTCCATGTCATTGTCATCAAAATACTCCACAAGCTTGTCATCAGAATGCTCCATGACCCTTGTCATCATAATTCTCCATGCAATTCTCAGCACAAAGCTACCTGACCCTTGTCATCACAATGCTCTAAGCAATTGTCATCACAATGCTCTATTACCTTTGTCCTCAGAATCCTCCATGACACTTGGCTTCACAATGCTTCATGACATTGTCATCACAATGGGCCATTATATATGTCATCACAATGCTCCCTGACACCTGTCTTCACAATAATGCATGACCTGGTCATCACAGTGCTCCATGCCCTTGTCATCACAATGCACCATTCCAACTCTCACCGCAATAATCCATGAAACTTATTAGACCAATGCTCCATGTCCTTGTCATCACAATGCTCCATTCCCTTGTTATTACAATGCTCCATGACCCCTGTCATCACAATGCTCTGTGACTCCTGTCATCACAATGATTCTTGACCTTTGTCATCACAATGGTCCATGCCCTCATCATCAACAGTCTCTGTGACGTTTTAACCACAATGCTCTATGAACTTTTCATCACAATGCTCTTTGACCCTTGTCATCACAATGCTCTATGCCTTTCTCAGCACAGTGCTCCATGACCCTTGTCATCACAATGATCCATGCCCCTTTTCATCAGAATGCTCCATGAGCCTTGTCATCACAAGTCTTCATGTTCTTCTCATCACAATGCTCCAGGAACTTGTCATCAGCATGCTCCATTCCCTTGTCATCACAATGCTCCATGACCCCTGTCATCACAATACTTCATGAACATTTTCAGCCTAATGCTCCATGAACTTCTCATCAAAATGCTCCATGACAAATATCATCAAAATGTTCCAAGACCAGTGTCATCACAACATTCCAGGACACCTGACAACACAATGATCCGGGACTCTTGTCATCACAATGCTACATTCCCTAGTCATCACAATGCTCCATGACCACTGTCATCACAATACTCCATGAATATTTTCAGCCCAATGCTCCATGACGCTTGTCCTCACAATGATCCATGTCCTTGTCATCCCAATGCTCCATGACCCCTGTATTCACAATGCTCCGTGAAGCTTGTCATCACAGTGCTCCATGACACCTGTCATCACAATGCTCCATGCCTTTGTCATCAAAATGCTACATGACTTTCTCATTACAATACTCTATGCGCTTGTCCTCACAATACTCCATTACCATTGTCATCACTATCCTCCATGAACCTTGGGATCACGTTGCTTCATGCCCTTTTCATCACAATGCTCCATGCTCTTTGAAATCAAAATGATCCATGACCCTTGTCATCACAATTCTCCATGCACTTGTCAGCACAATGCTCCCTGAACCTTGTCATCACTATGCTCCAAGCCATTGTGATCACAATGCTCCATTACCTTTGTCATCAGAATCCTCCATGACACTTGTCATCACAATGCTCCATGCCATTGTCACCACAATGGGCCAATACATATGTCATCACAATGCTCCTTGACACCTCTTTTCACAATACTGCATGACCTGGTCATCACAATGCTCCATGCCCTTGTCATCCCAATGCGCCATTCCAACTGTCATCACAATAATCCATGAAACTTATTAGACCAATGCTCCATGCCCTTGTCATCACAATGCTCCATGCCCATGTTATCACAATGTTCCAAGACCCCTGTAATCAGAATGCTCCATGCCCCTTTTCATCAGTATGCTCCATGAGACTTGTCATCCCAAGGCTCCATGGTTTTCTCATCACTGTGCTCCAGGACCTTGTCATCACAATGCTTCACGACATTGTCATGAAAATTCTCATTGGCCCTTGTCATCATAATGCTCCAAGCTGTAGTCATCACAATGCTCCATTATATTTGTCATTACAATCCTCCATTACATTTGGCATCACAATGCTCCATGCCATTGTCATTGCAATGGACCATGACATATGTCATCACAATGCTCCCTGACACCTGACTTCACAATACTCCATGCCCTTGTCATCACAATGCACCATGTCCACTGTCATCACAATCAGCTATGAAACTTGTCAGACCAATGCTCCATGCCCCTGTCATCACAGTGCTCCATGCCCTTGTCATCACAATGCTCCATGACCCCTGTCATCACAATGCCTCGTGACTCCAGTCATCACAATGCTTCATAACGTTTGTCATCACAACGGTCCCTGCCTGCATCATCACAAGGCTCTGTGTCCATTTTAACCACAATGCTCCATGAACTTTTCATCACAATGCTCCGTGACCCTTGTCATCACAATGCTCCATGCCTTTGTCAGAACAATGCTCCATGACCTTTGTCTTCACAATGTGCCATGCACTTTTCATCACAATGATCCAGAACCTTGTCATCGCTATGCTCCATAAACTTTGTAATCACAATGCTCCATGAACTTCTCATCCAAATGCTCTCTCACATGAGATATCACAATGTTCCTCCACTAGTCATCACAATCCTCCCTCACCCCTGTTATCACAATGTTCCATGACCCCTGTCATCCCAATGCTACATCCCCTTATCTGCACAATGTTCCATGACCCCTGACATCACAATGTTCCATAACCCCTGTCATCAAAATGCTCCATGACCCTTTTCATCCCAACGATCCATGACCCCTGGCATCACAATGTTCATAACCCCTGTCATCAAAATGTACCATTACACTTTTCATCAAAGTGCTGCAAGACCCTGTCATCAAAATGCTCCCTGCCCTTCTCATCACAATGCACCACACTCTTGTCATCAAAAAGCTCCATGACCATTGTCATCACAAAGCTCCATGGCCCTTGGCATCACAATGCTCCATGTCATTGTCATCACAATGCTCCATGAACCCTCTCATCACCTGGCTCCATGACCTTGTCATCACAAAGCACCATGACACTTGTCATCACAATGCTCGATGCCCTTCCCATCACAATGCTCCATGCCCTTGTAATTACAATCCTCCATGACCCATGTATCACAGTGTTCCGTGCCCTTGTCATCACAATGCTCCATGCCCACTCTCATCACAATAATCCATGAAACATTTCAGACCAATGCTCAATGCCCTTCTCATCACAATGCTCCATTATCTCTGTCATAACAATGCTCCATGACCGCTGCCATCACAATGTTCCACGGCCTTGTCATCACAAGGCTCCATGACCATTGTCATCACAATGCTCCAAAAACCCTGTAATCACAATGCTCCATTCACTTGTCATCACAAAACTCCATGACGCATGTCATCAGAATATTCCATGGCCTTCTCCTCACAATGATCAATGCCCTTGTCATCACAATGCTCCAAGACCCCTGTAATCACAATGCTCCATGCCCCTTATCATCAGAATGCTCCATGAGACTTGTCATCACAAGTCTCCATGGTCATCTCATCACAGTGCTCCAGGAACTTGTCATCACCATGCTCCATTCCGTTGTCATCACAATTCTCCATGACCCCTCTCAACACAATACTCCATGAACATTTTCAGCCCACTGCTCCATGACCTTCTCATCACAATGCTCCATGAACAATATCATCACAATGCTCCATGACCACTGTCATCACAACACTCCATGACACCTGACAACCTAATGATCTGGGACCTTTGTCATCATAATGCTCCAAGACCCCTGTAATCACAATGCCCCATGACACCTGTCATCACAATACTCCAGGAACATTTTCAGCCCAATTCTCCATGACCCTTGTCATCACAATGATCCATGCCCTTGTTATCCTAATGCTCCATGACCCCTGTATTCTCAGTGGTCCGTGACGCTTGTCATCACAGTGCTCCATGACACATGTCATCACAATGCTCTATGCCTTTCTCAGCACAATGTTCCATGCCCTTTTCATCACAATGCTCCATGACCCCTGTCATCACAATGCTCCATGACTCCAGTCATCACAATTCTTCATAACATTTGTCATCACAATGGGCGATACCCACGTCATCACAAGGCTCTGTTACCTTTGTAACCACAATGCTCCATGAACTTTTCATCACAATGCTCCGTGACCCTTGTCATCACAATGCTCCATGTCTTTGTCAAAGAAAATGCTCCATGACCCTTGTCATCACAATGTGCCACGTACTTTTCATCCCAACAGTCCACAAATTTGTCATCACAATGCTCCATGAACCCTGTAATCACAATGCTCCATGCACTTCTCATCACAATGCTCCATTACCCCTGTCATCACAATGCTCCATGACACCTGCCATCACAATTTTCTATGCCCTTGTCATCACAATGCTCCAAGACCCCAGTAATCACAATGCTCCATGCCCCTCTTCATCTCAA
Organism: Mesoplodon mirus; assembly: GCF_964341445.2. Classification (NCBI taxonomy): domain Eukaryota; kingdom Metazoa; phylum Chordata; class Mammalia; order Artiodactyla; family Ziphiidae; genus Mesoplodon; species Mesoplodon mirus. The sequence continues at coordinate 600,023 of NW_028295613.1, read as the reverse complement.
TGCTCCATGAACCCTGTCATCAC